>NC_056745.1:959540511-959648011 GCF_019279795.1 Protopterus annectens
TTGGTGACATAATCACCACCTCCATCAATACTCCCTGATGGTACTGCTGCACCAGCAGCTGGGGCAATGTTACCTGATGTGGATGGGCCTGACAGTGAAGGGTCTGTGGAGGCAGTACTGCTAGGTTGCATCATAGAGGTGCTTGGTATTGGTGCAGTAGTCGGTGGAGGGTTACCTTCCTGTGCTGAAAAGCATTTTGTTTGTTGTCAGAAAGGTATGACACCAGCTAAGTCACAAAAAAAGAGAAGGAGAAAGAGAGATAAGGAGTGGGGTGAGAAAAACAAAGAAAAGTAATGATTAGAATCATGAAATATCACCTTACTAAAATAACTATGTTTTTGTTATTATAGTAGCTATAAAGCTTTCACAATCCCAGAAAAGATTGTGAATTGTTACAAGTAATCCTTGGAATATGCACATATTCCATATATGCTTTTAAAGATACTGCAGATTAACTTAACAGCATGACATTAAAGCCAATATTGCTGCATTTCAAATGTAAAAGTGATACTTGTTGAATGTGAATTTACAGGTTAATTTTGGGAATTAAACCCACATAATCTGAATACTTTATGACACTTGCCTAATACAATTGCCAAAAGCTATAGAAACAAGTATGCACATTTGCTGTTACAGTTAAGATATGCTTGCTGAACTTGATACTGATCTATGGAATCACAATATTTATATTACAATCAGGGTCAGTTGTGCTGCATACACATCCCTTGCCTCTCTGAGTCACTGCAACCTCAGAACATGAGCCTCCCTGTTCAGCAAGACTTCCTCTGCAGCTGTAAAATAGAAAATGAAAGAAGAGACATGAAAGCATTATGCATATCAGTCTTGGCTCTCTACAACATTCCATATCATTTAAAGTGTCTTGCTTTGTATATTACACAACTGGGTGGAATCAAAAATTCTAAACTCATCAGCCACTGGTCGAGTTTTGCCTACTTGCACCTCCTTAGGTCACTGTAGTGGTCCCTACACTGCTCCCCAGTGTGTGGTATGTCAGTTGCACTACAAACAGCCTGGGCTGGGCTGTGCCAAGCCTCAGTCTTGTACTGAAACATAGTATAGGCTTCCTGCACTAGCCTATGGCTGTAGCACTTTATGAGAAGTGCAACAGATATTTTTTTACTTCACCCCGCCTCTGTTATAGTGAGGCACCCTTACTAAAAAGTGGACTGTGCTGAATTTGAACTCTAGCTCACTTGTGTTATTCAAAGATTCAAAGGAACTTTATTGTCATTTAGGACCACACAAGTGCAGCCTAAGCGAAATTACAAATGTCAGCTGATGAGAAAAATGCAGTGCAAACAGCATAGCTACAGCAGTATCAAAGAATAACACATGAAAGAAAATAACATGTATAACATGCCAGAGGTAGTTCACATTACATATATACATTCAATACCCATTATCCAGTGATAAATAATAAATATATACCCACCACCAAATCCCTACACTGTTAAGATAGAGAATCAATAGAGCCTAGTGAATAGCAGCTCTTTAGTTACCATATTGCACTTGTTAACCTTAGATGTGACTCAGTATAGCCATCATATTTCATAATAGTAATGCTGGTGGTAATTGGTCAGAGCAGCAGGATTAAATAAAATAAAGAGGCTTCAATGTATCAGGTATTATGGTTGGTGTCCATATTAATAAGTCTCACAGCAATAGGATACAAAGTGTTCCTAAATCTAGTAGTTTTACAGCAGAAGCTGCGGTACCTCCTTCCAGATGCAAGTTGTGAGAACCAGATGTGGGATGGATGGGTTGAATCAGCAAGTATTTTTATGTTTTCTTTCTTGTTCTTGTAATGAAAAGCTCATGAATAGAAGGGAGGTTTATGCCCAATATTTTTTCAGCCACCCTCACCACCATCTGTAATGTCTTCTTGTCAGCAACTGTCCAGTTGCCAAACCATGCTATGAGGTTGCTAATGAGGATGCTTTCGATAGGTCCACTGTAAAAAGTTGTAAGAGCAGACAGTGGGGCCCTGGCCTTTTTGAGCTTTCTCAGGAGATGAAGCCTATGTTGAGCCTTCTTGACTAAATGCTTGATATAAGCAGCTCAGGAGAGGTCATCAGAGATGTGAAGGCCCAGGAACTTGGTTGTTTTGACTTTCTCTCCTACCTCCCCTTTGATAGTGAGTGGTTGATGAACGGATGCCTTTCTCCTGAAGTGCATAATCATGTCTTTGGTCTTATTAAGATTCATGTTCAGATTGTTCCAGTCACACCAGGCAATCAAAGTGTTCACCTCATCCCTGTAGTTATGTTCACTTCAACCACTAATGAGACCAACGACTGTGGTATTGTCAGCAAGTTTTATAATATGGTCATACTTTAATGTTGCCACCAGGGACTAATACTTCATGTGTTCCTAGTACTTATAATCCGGAATTACACAATACCCTTTGGATGTTTCAGAAAGTGTGTGAAGTAGATTTCAGATATTTTTTGTCATTTTCTAGGTGTAATTTTTCTAACATTTACCCCAGATGAATGGGGTTTATTGAATGAAATTAGATCACACGAGGGTTTAAGATTTATAGAACTTGATAACATCGGGGGTATTGGTGTAATGGATTATATAGATTATGTCCAAAAAATTTATAAAGTTTTATATGATGACACCTCCAGTGAGGTTTTGCTTAATGATGTAAATGTTACATATAAAAAGATTGACTAAGAATAACTGGATATGTTGACTCAGGGGCAAATTACTGTTATGGAATATAACTATATAAGTACTGACTGTCCAAATATTCCAGCAATATTCTGAGTGTCCAACATACATATCGACTTAAAGGATCCTCCTTTACACCCTACTGTTGACTCCGGATGGTCAAAAACTTGTTATAGTGCACGTTTTCTTGATAATAATCCGAAGCATGAAGTGATGAAAATTCCTTACATATGTTGTGATTCTTGGCAATTTTTGTCTTTATGTAACCAACTGACTTCATTTCAGGATGGTATTTTTATTACAATTGATGTTAAAGATTTATTCAGTTGTATACCCCACCAGTTGGGTCTTGAGTGGTTTTTCTGAATTTTTGAGGTTTTGGGTTTCCATAGGATAAAATTAACACCTTTAGTCAATTGATGGAGTTGGTGTTATCTCATAATTAATAATAATAATAATAATAATAATAATAATAATAATAAATATTTTACTAGTGTGATAGATTTACTAAATCTTGGTATGTATTTATAAATTAAGTTGAGAGTATGTTTTAAGTATGTTTTAGGGAAGTTTCTTAAAGGAATTGTTATGCCTTTAAGCTAAAATGGTTAACTGAATTATTGTAGAGATGATGTGATTAGTTGGCCGTGCTTACATTATCTTAATCTAGTTTTATAAAAACAAAAAATATGTTATTGATTGTATTATGCACTGAAGAAGGATTTATATCTGAAAGCTTTGCTGTAATAAAGTATTGGCATTCTTGGAGTTGGAATTTTTTCATGTTATATAATTGTAGGTGATCAGGACATCAAGGAAAGTTTGGGTGTTTACCCTAATGAAGGGGCTCTAATTTGAGGGGTTCTAATTTTAGAAAGACAGGGTCCCAAACGAAGCAATGGTAGGATGACTCCATGTGGGATGTGCCATCAATGTAGATACATATACTGTATGTCTAACCTTATGGTTTGGAATAAAAATATTGCTATAATGGGTAAATTTAGTTGTTATTCTCAAGCAGTGGTATATATTGCTATTTGTACCCAATGCCCCCCTTTTATGTGGGAAAGACTCAATGTAAATTAGCCCAAAGAATTTATGAACATTTATTTTTGGATCATCTTTTCAAGTTTGCAGTTTTACAAGTGAATAGGGACCCCTGAGGTGTTCCCTGGAAACTTTACTTGGAACAGAAGGAAACCTGATGGCAGATTTTTTGAATGCCACCTCCCCACCAGGCCTGAATTATATGGTATCTATTACTAGTTTTTTAAAACTAAAAATTTTTGATAGCTAGTTTTTTTAATATTTTTTATTCATTTAAAATGCAATGTTTATTTAAAAATAAGTTAAATAAATGAGTAGGATTTTAAATTTAGTTATTTAATTAAATGAGCATTTTGATTGGCTGCTGTACTTTCATTTTCCTGTGAATGTGTGTATATAATAAAGATGATGTTGTTTTATGTCTGATGAAGTTTGATTATTGTACTAAATGAAAGTGCTTATATTAAATTTGTTCATTTTCCTTTTGTGCTCCCATTTTTATTTACCTATGCTTGCTGCCTTTTTGCTATTGTGGTTTACTTTGGGTTTTTTGTTTTGGTTTAATTTGTTAGTAATATGGTTTGACTTATGTTTTGCTGTACAGTCATGTCATGGGTGAGGATGGTGAAGAGCAAGAGGCTGAGCACACAACCTTGGGAAACACCAGTATTCAGTACTATGCATTGAGAGGTGTTGTTTTCAGCAGATGTCCACTGGGGTCTGCCAATCAGAAAGTCAGGAGCCCAGTTATGTAGATATGTGTTTATCCCAACTTTCATGATCTTATCCACCAGTTGTAATGGTATCACAGTGTTGAACGCAGAACTGAAGTCAACATACAGTAGCCTTATGTAGTTGCTCCTCCCTTCTAGTGTTATGACCATGAACACACAACACTTATACCTGGTACCACAGGGAAAGATCAGAAGCAGGTGTATTTTCTACACTGAGTACTGTCCAGAGTGCTGATGGCCATGCATCGCCACCAAGCCAGTTTAAGTGAAGGAACATGAAGCAAATTAAATTCTTCACTTTTTTCCTTTAGTAGTGAACTCTGTGCACAGTTCAGCAACATACAAATTTAAATGGCAATAGGTAATATATATCACTTGTGTAAATAGTTATTGTGACTCTTCCTAAGTGAAAATAATTACTGTGGCACTCCAACCTCACTTTACCTATGTTTCCTCATTCTTAGCTGAATGTATTTACACCATGTGCCAGGAGTCAGTCAGGTAACAGGTCTCACTTATGCAGTCATTACTATCTGTGCTGCTAAACATGTTTGTGCTTTATAAGGCAAGTGACATTAAATTTTCAGTTTTAAGAAGGTAACCATGTTTACACTATGCTACCCACTGCACAGATGAAAAAAGAAAAAAACAAGAAAAACAGGACAAAAAAGAAAACAAATGTTAAACAATTAGACAGGTTTGGATTTGAACCATCTGTCTACTAAACTTACACAACACAGTTGTAGTGGGTAACCTCCCTTTGCCACAGACATAGCTTTGCAATAGCAACCAAATAATGTGCATATAAGCAATTAACATTCCATATCCATTAATAAATAGTTTGTACAGTTGGATGTTCTCAGATGATTGTAAATGTGTACATAACATATTTAGTGGAATGAGTGATCATACATTATTGATGAGTATGTTTGCAAAACTTCAGCTCTCATCTGGAACTCTTTCCCTTATCTATGCTTTACTATTTGACAAGCAGTCTCTAGTGCATGTTCTCTCATATTTCTTTGAAGGTGTTGCATAAATACATGGCAATCAACAACAGTTTTAAGCAAAGGCCGGGAACTGTGCTGTTATGCCAAGAAAATATACATGTGGGGTGTTTGGTTTTGCTTAAAAGCTCACTGCAGATAGTCATAGTAATCATTCATAGTTGCAAGCCATTAACACCTAACAATGTGTAGAGGCTACATGATGTTTACATCTGAAACATGAGGTCAATCTACACTGAAAGGTAACCATATAGCTAGGGAACTGGAAGGGGAGGAGACTCTTGTCAATCACGCTTCTTGCTCCACTTGTGGGAATGTAAGGATAAGTACAATTTTTGGAATGCTTTTCTAGAGTTGGTATTTTAGTTTCATTGGACAGGTTATGTGGTAAACTGCATAAACATGCATTACAGATGTCAGTCATGTCAGATATTGATGATATTACTGGACAACTTGCACACATTCTACTTTATTACATTTACAAGTAATAGTTAAATTTGTTTCTGCCATTTATTTATGTTCTTAAGCATTAATTGTTTTTATTACAGGTTCGACACACTCAACACTGCGGTGGTGGTGCTGCGGTAGCGTTGTCACCTCATAGTAAAACGTCCCATTCAATTCTCAGTTAGAGCGTCTTCTGTGTGGTGACATGTGTGTATGGACATTCCTTCGTTGACGGTTGTGCATCAGGCCCGGCAAGTCGGCATGTAAAAATCTACTGCCAATCATTAGTGGACCGGAGTTCCGCTGTGGCGATCCCTAACTGGGAAAAGCCAAAAGACTCAACAACATTACAGGTTCAACACTTACCTTGATAGTCCTGCAGTTACAGTTGCTGACATTTCGGACTGACTCTGTCTGATGCTAGCATTACACAGCATTACATAGGGAAGTAAAGGTTTTGAGTGTTCTGGCATCAATGTTACTGTATGTATATGCATAGGATGAAAGACTTCTCCTAAGGTGGTCAGTATGTGTGCTATCCAGTGCCTTTTGACCAGAGTGAGGGCATATTGTGCACACCTATGTTTATCTTCACCCACAGCAGCCTGGGGTCCCCCATATGCCTCCTCACTCATGTGGGGATATTGTGACCTTTCCAGTGGTGGTGAATCATTTGCTACTACTCCTACATGTTCCTGATGCAGCTGTTTTCACAGGATGATATTGTGTAGGATAGCACAGACTGTGATAATTTTGACACAAGTACTTGGATTGTACTGCAGAGCCCCCAGTGATGTATCTAGACACCAAAACTGTGACTTTAACAGCCCAAGCAGATGCTTTAGGATACTTTTTGTTTGAACATGTACCTCATTATGGCATTCCTCTGTGGATATGGGTGCATTTCTGATGGTCATCATCAACTATGGTTCAAGTGAATACCCTGCATCCCCCAGTAAATGGCCTTGTGGGACATCAGCCCTGGAAAACCTCAAGTATAGCTGTGAGTTGTGCCAAATAAGGGAGTTGTGGAAACTGTCAGTGTTGCCAGCACACACATTCAGGATGATTCCCTAGCATTACAGATGACCAGGCAGTTAAAGGAGTTTAACCCCTTTCTGTTGATGTAGACCCTTCCCTGTTGCCTAAGTGGTGCTTTAATCTCAATGTGCATGTAGTCTGTTGCACCCAAGACTTCAGGAAAGTGTGCTACGCTGTAGTCCTCCTGCCTATCTCTAGCTCTGTCCTGGGGGTAGGGGGAAATAAATATAATGATGGGCATGCTGAAGAATTGGTGTAGGATCTTGGATGTTAATGCCTGTGACACCTGTTGCTCGTTTGGTCAAGATAAAACAGACAAACATTCATGAGTTCAGTCCAAGCAGCTTTATTACACAGAAACACATCAGAAATGAGGCTTTGTAACTTAAACTTAAATAAACTTATAAACAGACTGACTATCACACTCATACATGTTAACACTCTGACTGTTCTCTCAAAATGACACTGCATCCTGCGCATGCTCACTATTTATTTTCACATGCTACATCTGGAAGTGCTTCTTAAAGGTACATACACACACTCTGATCTATATCCTCCCTCTTTGAGAAATAGTTCATATATGAAATGACAGTATTCAATGATGTGAAATTTACAGAAATGATCTTTTGACATGCAGTTATACAGAACTAATTATTTGACATGCAGTCATACAAAATTAGACACATATAAAACAATGATGTCCAGGTTGCTGTGTATTTTACACATGTCAAGAAATATAACCTGATCATGTAACATAAAAGTCAGAATTGGATCTAGCAATGGGAACTGTCTTCAAGGAATGTTCAACCTTGGGGACATCTGGAACATCATCAGGAATGGGAATGGGAATGGATACTGCAACATGCTTTTTGGTATGAACATTGTCAGGGTTGCTCTGAGATCTAGAATCTGTATCACAGGTACGATGCTGTGATATCATTTCTGATACAGAAAGAAGATGTCTGCAGTTTCTCCTGTATTCTATACCCTCAGATTCCACTAAGTAGGATCTTGGCTCAGCACATATACCTCTCACTTGACCCAATTCAATCAAAGCCTTTTGTCATTTGCATCCTCATTGTCTCTCCTTCTTTTAATGAAGACATCTGCTCATTTTATCATAGCTGGACTTCTGAGAAGAACGCTTCTTAAAAAGTTGGGCTTTGATTGCTCTGTTGTTTTTAGCATTTGACACCAACAAACTAGAACTAATAGGCAAGGTTGTCCTGGTTTGCCTAGATAGATGTCTCTGAGCAGGTAAGCCAAGTAGGTTGTCACATGGTATATTTCTGAGATTAAGTAACCTCAAGAAGATATTGGTATTGTCACACTTTGACCTCTCTAGTAATTGCTTTACACTCTGTACTGCATGTCCAGCAAGGTCATTTGACGGTGGATATTCAGGACTGCTAGCAACATGGATAAAGTCCCACTCTTTAGCAAATCTCTAAAATAGCTGACTGGTATACTGAGAGCCATTGTCAGAAATAACTTTGTGTGGACTACCATGGACTGAGAAATGGTGTTTCATCATAGTGACAACAGCAATGGGCATTAGGTTAGGTAGCAAACTGATCTCAAACCAGTTCAAAAAACAGTCTACCAACACTAGGTAATGTTGACTATTCCACTCAAATATGTTAGTTGCTACTGTTGATCAAGGCAGTTCAAGAATTTGGCTTAGCTGAAGTGGGTCTTTTTGTAAATGTGGTTTAGTACTGTTGCACAATGAACAAGAAGAAAGAACTTTATTCATGTCTTTCACTAGAGAAGGCCAAAATATTAGTCCTTTCACCCTTCTTTTGGTAGAATCAGAACCTGGGTGGCCATGATGCAAAATCGGAATGCATTCATGCTGTAAGGAAGGAGGAACAATAACTTTTGGAACTTTGAAAATGATACCATCTTCCATCAGCATCTCATCTCTGTATGGAAAGTAATATTGTATTTCTGGCAGTACATAGGATTGTTTTGATGGCTATCCTACATTGATGAAGTGGTTGAGCTTTTACAAAATTGGATCAGTCTTTGTATGATCTCCCAGATCATCAAGTCTTGTGGTAGAAAAGTTACACACTTCCATGACATCAAAGATAAAATTCTGTGCATCAAGCTGCTCCATGGTATTTCTGGGCAATCTGGATAAAGTATCAACCAGATAAAGAAGTTTACTCTTCATATAGACCATTTTGAAATTATACTTTTGCAATTCGAGCATCATTCTTTGAAGTCTTGCTGGAGTTGAATGCATATGCTTCTTTAAAATAGTGACTAGAGGTTGATGGTCAGTTTCTATCTGGATAGCTCAGCCATAAATATAATCATGGAACTTCAAACATGCAAACACAATTGCCAAAAGTTCCTTCTCAATTTGAGCATACTACATCTCAGTTTTGGTAAGAGTTCTAGATGCATAGGCAACAGGTCTGCCCTCTTGAAGAATAACTGCACCAAGAACGGACTTTGAAGCATCACAGGAAAGAACAACTGGTTTGTGGACAACATAGTATCTTAAGGTAGGCAGGTTAGTGATTTGTTGCTTGAGGTTATCAAATGCTCTCTGGTGTTGCTCTAACCATGACCGTGCATCATGTATGCATGTCAGCTCTATCAAAGGTGCAGATAACTCACTAAAGTCAGGGATAAAGTTGCACAAATAGTTAACCATGCCAAGAAAACACTATAAGGCTTGGGCATTGTCTGGAACTGGCATTTCAAGAATGGCTACTTGTTTAGAAAGATCTGGTCATAAACCTGTACTGGTAAATAAATGACCTACATAATTAACTTCTGGTAGTCTGAATTTGCACTTCAGAGGACTGAGCTTTAAATTCACTTCACATACTCTGTCCAGAACTTTCCTGAGGTTTCTGTCATGCTCAGCTTCACCATTACCTTTGACCAGTAAATCATCAACTATTATTGCACAAAGGTATCCTGAAAAAAAATGATCCATTGCATGCTGAAAGACTTCACTGGCAGAATTTATTCCAAAAGACATCCTGAGAAATCTGTATCTACCAAATGGGGTACTGAATGTAGTCAGTAGTGAAGATTTGTGATCAAGCATCACTTGCCAAAATGAACTTTTTTTCATCTAAGACAGAAAAAAAAAACAGTGGCATTTGGCATGAAATCTCCTTGACTGTATGCATAGGATGATCAGGTCTTATTAATGCCTTGTTCAAGTCTCTTGCGTCTACCAAATGGGGTACTGAATGTAGTCATTAGTGAATATTTCTGATCAAGCATTGCTTTCCAAAATAAACTCTTTGCAGCTAAGACAGAAAAAAAATGGCATTTGTAATGAGGGTGACAATCTCCTCGACTGTATGCTAACTAGACCTTAACTTTGCCCTGGGTAGCTATTGGAACTGTTCTTGCTAGTCTGACCACTGAACTGACCTCTGGGTCTACTTTCATGGAGTACACAACTGAAAGTTTGCCTAGCTTGTCGTTGAACAAAATAGTATCACTGAAGCTGGAACTGGAACATGTGTTTACATGATGGACTTATTTGGTAAAAGGAAGCAGTTTAATTCTTAAGCTGTCTCTGAGACCTAACAATGCCTGCACAGGCCTTCAGACTACATAAAATCTCAGTTCCCAGTCGGATAACATGAAAACACTACTGACCATTCAGTTTGAATCTCTTCACCTCCATAAGCAACAAGCTTCACACAATTGATCAAATTAAGTTGCTCACCAGCTCTCACATTAGCAAATGTTTCTGCTAACATTACATTACACTTTGAACCAATGTCTACCTTGAGCTCCGTGGGTTTACCATTGATCAAGACAGTACAAGATACTTCATTCTTTGCCAGCAAATCTATTGCATTAACCTTCTCACCGACCACTGATACACCATTTACATAGAAAGTAAGGTTGCAGCTCTCTATGTGATCAACTTGCTTTTTTGAGTGACCTTGCTTAATAACTGAATGACGCTTGCTTGATTTACAAAACTTTTGAAAATGGTTCCATTTTTTACACTTGTAACAGTGCTGACCAAATGCTAAGCACTTTTCTTTTAGGCTCATGATTGGCTCTACAGTTATGACAGTTAACAATGATACCTGATTTGGGTTTTGCTGATTCACTCTTATACTGTACTGAGCATGACCTTTTTACTGAGCTAGTCTTGCTCCTGCTGCTGCTTCCATTCCAGAGTCGAGGACACCTCCCACACCTTTGGACGTGTTTGTACCTGAGCCTGCCTCTTTATTGTCTTTGGACCTTAAGGGCTTGTTGGGCCATGCCCTCCAGAAAACTGGTGAGGAGGATTTTTAATTGAATTCCAGCGGGACTCACATCCATCTTTACTAAACAATGGCAGGACCTTAAATATAATAATTTGCTTTGATGGAAACTGCTATTAAGATACTTTTTTTTACCGTTGGAGACAGATCTTCGCAGTAAAATAAATTATCATCTTCAGAAATTAACAACTGAACGCTTTCTTTTGATTATTAATTGTGCGCCCCTATGGTGGAATGTTTCCTGGACCTCCTGTGAGAATCTCTATGAACTTTTCTTCAGGAGCTCACCAGAAGAAAGGGAGATCATCTATACTACATCAGAAGCAAAAAAAAATTGATTATTGATCTAATAGTAACAAAGTATATGCTGGTAGTGAAACCTGCAAGGGGAGGGAGTGTTTGTTTGAAGAGTATGTGAAATGTATGACCAATATGTTATCTGATGAATTAACCTATAAAAATATATCCAGTATAGTGTAGTATATCATACAATATAAACAGTAAAACCTACCAGACCTTCCTCTCCTTAGACAGATTCTGATAGAATTGCAGTGTAGAATTCCATTAACTCATCTCATCCCTACCAGTGTTAGTGTTGAAGGGTTAACACAAAACCCAAAAACAAATACCAATGAGACCGAATGATATTGGGATACAATATGTTAGAGAACTATTGCATAAAAGTAACAACTTTCTCTAATGACAGGGTCATACTTGTCTCATAAACTAATAGACATTATTTTGAACAACAATGTCTTTTATGTTTACGATAGGGTATTTTCTACAAACATGGGGGTGGCCATGGCACCCCCTGTGCTAACTCACCCTCGCCATCTATTGTTGGAACAACTGGGGAACAACTGTTTTGAATCATCCAAATCCATAAAGTTTTAAAAGTTTATAATAAACGATTAGACATATTGGTGTATGGGAGAGCAGCATTGAAGCTGGGGATTTGATAGGTTTTTTGGATCAGGATCAACAACTGATTTCCTCAGGTTACAAAGAGAACAGGAACATTTGGAGTTCATTTCTTAGATTAGACTTAGGTTGAGACTGATGATCGAGCATTCTACCAACTTTATATAGGAAATGGGGTGGTGAAGAAGAATGCATATTATGATGCACCCAGGCATACCAGCATACGTCCTGCATTAATTGTTAGTTCACAGTTCAGAATATCTTAGACTCTTGTGAATGAGCAAGACTTGTTGTTGAGAAGGCTGATGGGAGCTCTTATTTAGGACAGGCCATGACTACTATGCAGCTATGGATATGAGGTTCTCAACACAAGAAGTTTTATGAACCCAGGAATTATGGATCCATGGTGAAACTACACATTAAATACACGAGGAGTGATATTGAAATAAGATGCATAATAAGGAAGAATTGGAATGTTTTAGTCATAAAAAAACAACAAGTCGAGACACAGGGGCCTAGGTGCCCAGGTCCTGGTAAAAAAACAGTGATAATCTTTTAAACAGTAATTTCTGCAATGTGATGAATGTAGAGGTCCAAATAAAGAGGGTTCCTGAAGTGGTGTTGACTAAAGGCACATATCCGTATTCATAATATCCGTATCCAATAGTATCACCTTACCATAAAAAACACCAAACTCCAAACTAACCTTTCCACTCCACTATCCACTTCTATGCGTACTAGATATGCCAGAATTGTATCACGTGTTCTGTATGTAATGCCTTTGTAGCCCCTTGGGCAGAAGAGGAGGCAGAGGAGGCTGAGATCAGATTTTCCGAGGCATCCTACAGCATCCGTATACTAATGCCCTAACCAAGCAAGGCAAAAGGCATGTACACCTTGCTTTACCTTTCCTTTGCTGCAAGAATGCTGAGCTCATGATGCCAAGGGAATGTTTGATAGTGTTTAAGCAAAGCTGAGCTTCATAAAGATGACTGGATGGCAACTCTCTTAACCCTGACTGAACCTCTCTATTCCCTATTAAGCAGTAACGTTAGACAGAAAGTGAGTAAGTGTAAATAGTGATATAACAGTTATTCATCATTCATCATTATTTTGAAAAATTTTGAATGTTTAGAAGCTTTTTGTTCTGATTTTTGAATTAGCTTTATATAAAGCATAGCTATTTTTTAGAATAATATTTTTGCTCTCAGCCTTTAAAAGAGTATAGCACTTTTACAAAAAGTATTTAATACATATTATCAATATAACATTACATTTGTATATTTCATTATTCTATTATTATCCATGTATATATGTCGCTTATATGAATTTTATACTTTATATATCATTTTTATATATTACTTTGTATTTAATAGAAATAGTACTATAATTTAAGTGTGTTTGGATTGTATTTAAGTCTGTATTATTTTTGTGAATTTATCTGATGAAGTTGTGAGCTTACTACGCGAAAAGCTATTTATTTTATATTAAAGTATTTGATTTTTTGGATTTTCATGTTGTTTTTGACTTTGACAATAGTGAAGATCTTATATCGGGATTCTGGTACTGTTGTTTTTACATACTAGTCTTGGAACTTGCTAGAAAGTTATGGGCCTTCCCAGGAAAACCCATAGGGGGTGCAGCTGCCATGTGGTTAGGCCTGTTTCTGCTTCCCACATATTGCATGCTGTTCACATTTACTCTAGAGGCTGCTGAAACCATGTGTTTATCACTTGCAAGCATACTTTATGTGCCTTTCTGTGAGCTCATGGATTTGACAAATCTCTGTGGGTTTGCTCAACATTAAATCACTGTCACAAAGCAAAATCTTTTGAAATGCAGCACTATTAACACCACACACAAACCTGTCCTTTATTAACTCATCTTTCAAGTCACCAAATCTGCACATTTTAGCCTTGTTTCTCAAGTCAGTGATATAAGCTGCAAAAGTTTCACATGGCTTTTCATCTCTTCTATAAAATAAGTGCCTCTCCAATGTAACATTTGCCTGGCGGTTGCACATTTCTCTAAATTTACATTTTAAGCTCTCAGGGTCCTCCCTTAATTCAGCTGGTAACACAATAGGGCAGTTCCCCCCCCTCTCCAGCATATACTGCTGGTGCATACGCAAATGAATGTTCTCTTTCAATAGCTTCTGACTCAGCTAAGTTAAGCCTAATGAATGCCCTTGCATGTGCATCTTTGTCAGAAAAAGCTGTTTGTATAAAAATAAAGTATTCCTGTTCAAATACTCTCCAATTCTCTGCTATATTATGATCACACACAAGTGGACCGGATCTGCAAAATGCCTCTGTCATATCAACACACAGTAATGAAGGTGGTTGAAATTATGTATGAACATACATAAATATATATATATATATATATATATATATATATATATATATATATATATATATATATATATATATTTATATATATACACATATGCCAGAACATTATGCCAGTATGTTTAATTAAGCCCAATAGCACAGCAAACTACTTGAAATAACAGTACTTTGCCAAATAAATTTCCATAGCACAAGAACACTTTGAAATCACTGTACGTTATGAAACCACGCCTTATCAGTATAAGAAATATTTCAAAATGACTGTACTTTGCAAATAAACTGTACACAATGGAAAAAGCTCAGAGTGACAAACACTTCTGGATAAATGCACTTTGCAAATAAACTGTACACAGCATAAGAACCTTTCAAAATGGCTGTACTTTTGCAAAATAACTCTGCACAGTGTAAGAAACATTTTGAAATGGCAGCACTCTGCGAATAAATGCACACAGCACAAGAAACTTCTTGAAATGGCTGCACTTTGACTTTGCAATATAACTGTACTTTGCACACAGCAAAATCTTTGAAATAATTGCACCATAATAAAGCACACACTCTGCAAATACTTTGCACACTCTGAGGTAGTTCGAATGACTCTAGTTATGCTTTGAATGGCTTCAGTCAATGCCAAATAGTAGTCTATGCCCATACACAGTCTTTTACTAAAAAACATGCAGTCACCTTGCTTTTTAAGCTTAATTTGCCATTTTACTCTACTCTTTATGCCCTTTTAATCTCTTATCATGCTCATTATACTTTTCTTGTGCCGGTTTTACTTTAAACATGTTCATTATGCAAACCAAAAGTAATTCTGATCCCCATACGAATATCTCTGCTAGTTTTATTAAATATTGTGGTTTTGAATCTTTCGTTTAATTAATAATGTGGTTTGAACCATTTGTTTGATTAAAATTACATTTTGTGCTACTCATTTGATTAATGTTTTTTGCCTTATAAATGCACCATTTCATTTTCTTTGCCAAAAACAAAATCATTTATGCAATTTTCTTTACCTTTAGCTTGTTTCTGGACCATTTTTGTTTGTCTGAGCTCTATTTCACTCAACCAGCTCAATCTGCCTTCATCTTAAACTCTACACCTCATGGATTGAAAAAGTTGTTCTTTTAATCCCAGTTCTGACTCCATGTTGCTTGTCAGGTCAGGATAAAACAGATGAATATTTGTGGGTTAAGCTTAAGCAGCTTTATTACACACAAACATATTATAAATGAGGCTTTGTAACTTAAAGTTAAATAAATGTATAGACAGACTGACTGCCACACTCATACATGTTAACACTATGGCTGTTCTCTCAAAATGGCACTGCTGCCTGCATGTGCTTACTATTTATATGCACATGCTACATCTGGAAATGCTTACTAAAGGTACATACACATGGTCTTAACTGCAACACCTCAGCATGTCCCCTGTTGGTCAATAAAAGCTAATATTCTAAGTACTACACATACCTTGATCTCCACAGGTATTGGTTCCCCTTGGTTTGCCCTTGCTGTCAGCTGAGAATGACAAACGCTGCAGACTTTCTGGACTGTGTTACTATCCTCCCTGTAGCAGTCTACTATTTCTACCCCATGTGGACCATGAAAAGTTTAACAGGGTCTGAATACCCTTCTGCTCCTTGACAGAGGTCTATCAGTAGCAAAAGCAGTATAGACTTGCACAGACACATGTAGATCATCAGCAGCAGCTGCCCCTAACATTCTTTCCCTCCAGTGTAGTTTCTGTGGCTGCCTTCCAGTAGGTTTTGTAATACAAGGCAGAAGGCTACACTAAGTGTACACAATTGCTTTATAGCTTCTTGAATAGCTCCGCTATCTTGAATTTGATTAGCACACAATTCAGCTGCTTATGCAGTAATTAGTCTGCCGCAATGTTTAACATTTTTGCACAGCTCTACACACATTATATAGGGCTGCTTGGTCAGCTATATTGTGAATATGGTTTCTGTGAGTGAGCCTTGTAGGTTTTATTGACTGCTCATTATTTAGAAAGCAGTTCAAAGCAAATGAGCAAATGGTCAAGAAACGTTATTTACAAACTATATCAGATTAAGGAAGTACATGTTTTCACGATATTGTGAGTAGAATCAAAAATAGTATATTAATACAGTTGTATAGTATCTATATCAGAATTAGGATTGCATGCTTTAAACTGCAGGTGTATTTTGTTATATAGTTAATTAGTTCCCAGGTGACATTTTAGGGCAGATTTGAATTGTTGCAGGTTATTTAAAAGCCCAGTGTTTGAAGTTTATTCCATGCCTTGGAGATGGCGACAGAAAATAACGAGTCACCATAATAATTATTAGATTTATTAGCAAGAGTTAATTTAAGTTCTGAGGATTACTGTTCGATTTGGTACCTATCATTAGATGAAATTTGACAGAGAGGGTACTTTGTGTGGATGGGGAAGTATTTTTGTGTGCTGTGAATAGTTGGGAGAGGGTGATATGTTGAGGAATTTCAAGCCAGTTGAAGGCTTAAAATAAATAAATAAATATAAATAGTAAAAACACAACATATGCTCTGAGATAGTTCACATCAAGTTATTGTAGCTGTTGATTTATTATTATTATTACATCTGCAGCAGGATCATTAAGACAGCTGAAGGATTTTAATGTTTATTTTGGTCATCAATGGCTGCAATTTCAAAATACCTGCAAGAAAGTGACCCAAGAGTCTTTGTCGGGTATAATCTCAAATTGTAATCTGCAGCTGTCAAAGAATTTCTCAAAAAAAATCCCATCTTGTTTATGTGAGTCATCTTACCTCCTTATATTAAACCCTTTAAGCTAACTTTAGTTCTTTTAAATAAGGAAGTCAGACTCCTTTGTTATGCTTGAAGTCCAGTGAAGATACCATTTCATTTGAAAGACCCTCCTGCCTTGGCCTTCTTTTTATTTGATAGCTAAAAGCATTAAGATCCAGATGTTTCTGGTGGTTTACTATAATTTGTCATGCTCCTTTGCACCCTGCTTTTCTTGGCAATGAAAGCTTCAATGTCCTTTGAAAAGCAGCTTTATCCTCTTAGCAACAAGCTGCTGAATAAAGATATGTACCTATTTATCTCTGATCTCCAGTATTGAATGAACATTTCAGCTGTCTCTCATAACATCAGGCTTTCAAATACCTAATGCAGATTGTACTGTCTAAGCTCATTACTGAAGTCTCCTACTTGACTTTTTTCCACATAAAACTGCAAAGATCATAACAGCAAAACAACCAGCAAATCAGCCACCAAACTCAAAACTTGCCGAAGAATGTGTTTAATACTAAATGTACGTTAAAAACATCCACAGTTTAGCACTTTCATGAAATCTTTCAAATGAAGATTTACAAGTGTGTTAGTAAGTTATTACCTTGGTAGTTTCTTAATTTACCCATTATTCATTAAGCATTTATAGGCTACTTCCTTGAAACTGTGCCCTGAAAAAATCATTATACTGATGACACACTGACATGTACTTGCAAATGCTCATATTCAAACACAGCACTGCTTACCTCCATCAGCTATCTGTGCAGGATGAAGTGATTCAGATTTACACTGCATACATTTCTACCACTGAACAGCACATGTGAGTAGTATGAAAATGTAGAACACATTTCACCAAACTGGATCTATTCCCAGTTGTTTACTTGCATAGTTTGAATAAATATGTATCCCAGACTACACAAGACATATAGCTGATCTGCCTTTCTGTAGAACATGTAGCACCACATTTCCATGTGGAGTTCTAAGCCTAAAGAGCTCAGTGATGACACTAGGGAGTAAGTGGGTGGGGTTATATGAATCAGAAGAGTCTTGTGTAGTCTGCAACTCAACTTGCATTCATCCTGCATACTTTACAAACTAATGCTGACCATAATGTGGTCGACAAAAAATGCATTCATTTACTCTAACAATACATCATAATGACTGTTACACTGTCCAGCATTTTTGTTTATGACAATAAATGTGCATGATTGATACAATGCTCTGCTTTGTATGTGATTAGGATGTGATTAAAATCTCTTTTAATGAAAAAATTATAATTCAGCTTAATGTTTATGGAATTATGTGTATGGATTTCATTAAACCTTATTTCTCGACAAAACTTGAATAAATAGAAAAATAAGTTTTCTTAATTACATGTTTCTTCCCTGAATATAATCATTTGTATTATTGCCATATGATAAAATTGGAGAACTTGCATTAAAACTTCTATACTAAGGCATGTGAAATCAATAAGCAACATGGCTTTTTATGATAACTTTTTAGAAATATTAGGTTGGGCCAAATTTAGTACTTTGAGGAGTCCTGTTAGTGCAATAAAATTAGCTGCTAAGGAAAATTCAGAAATTTTGCAGAACCATACTTCAAAAAGGCATTGCAAGGAAACAAATGTATAACGTATGTAATAGCCCCAATGTCACAATGTCTACACTGTTGGTCTATAATTCATTTAAATTCAGTTTTGAGCACATAATTATTGTGCAATTATAATAATTTAAAGAAATAACTTTTTATAGTTAGATAATTTAACTGAAATGATTGCTATCTATTTTATATATTTTTGTAGTCAACATTGTCAACATGGGAATCAGCCTTTTTGTTTGCATACTGGATCTTAACATTTTGCCAGAATTTTTTAACCAAAACACCATGCTGCCATTTAATTATGTTTTACATGCATTGCATTTTCAGGGACAATATATCAGCAACTTACAAATAATAACATTAATAACAGACACTGGAGCTTAAGTATAAAAATACAGATGTTCGTTTTCATCAGTTAAATTGCCTTTAACAATATTTATTTCGGCTTTAGAGCATATGCATCACATAAGAGTCACATTCTCTTCACACCTACTAATCTAAATTGATATTGAACTCCTGCAAGCTATAACAATAACAGCACTGGTTTTCTTCCAACAAATTTTCCATATTGAATGATTACACTGTATTATTAAAACAGATTACCCTCCTACTGGATTTTATTTGAATGTTTTCCTGACAGCTAAATCAACCATAAAATGATACAAAGTGAAAACTCATTGAAACTTCACAGCCATTTTACATTGGCATTCAGTTATCTCATACACAATAGGTACCGTGTTCAATGTTCTTTTTCATCCATTTAAAGCAGAGCAGAGCCTTTCATTTGAAACAGATCTGAATAATAAAAGACTGCCAGAAAATGATTAATTAAAGTCCCTTATCGCAAACAAAATATGCTTTTTGAAGCATAAACAGTAATGAGAAAACCACTGTAAAACAAATGAGATACTCTATTGCAGAATAATACAGATGTAAGTCTGTTGTGCTTCTGATCATGTTTACTTGTATTTGAACTGGCATGTAACATAAGCATTCATTGTACTCGTGTCAATGGATGAGCTTCTGTCCTAAGAAATTACTATCCATTCTCTATTCCCAACCTAATGGTAAACTTGTCTCATTACTCTCCCTAGGGTACAATGCAGTTCAGAAAATACGGTTAATTCTATATTTCTTCTTGCTGTAAATTTGCATGCATTTGACAGACATATATTTTCTGAGAACATGCTAGCAGTTTTATGCCTTTATTCTGTGTGGGTTAATCTTTTACATTAAGAACAATTAATAATTTAAACATTAATGAACCAGAAGCATGTAATCACGCTTTTCATTCTCTACCTTGCATTATTACTTTTTTAATGTTATTATGCTTCAAACACAGGTAGGTTTACGTGAGGGCATATTTCTCAGCCATTGCTTCTTCCTGAGTGTGACTATAACTAAGAAGGTGTGTGGCAATATGCAATACTTATATGAATGTGACATATTCGAGATCTGCAAACCTTTGTAATAATACATACTTATACAAAAGGCTAACTTGCCAGCTTGAAATTGCACTGTGTGATGTGTATAAAGAGGGTTTGCTAACATGATGTCAGACAAGTATGCTGGGACATTTAAAGTCATAATTTAAATGTTTACAAAGATTCTTGGACAATGAACACTGCCAAGCAGAAAAAAGTATATGTCAGAGTCAAAATATAGTTGTCCCAGCATAGTCTAGCTATTAACTTGCTTGATTTCTTAGTGCAGAACAAAGAGTTAAGGAAACATTAGTCTTATTTTCTGAAATCATCTGATGACTAGCATAGTCGATCAACTAAAAGATGTAGGCAAAAACTGTACACTACTTTGTTAGAGCAAAGATACAAGATCAAGACTTAGAACTGCAATACTTTTGGGAAACTAGGTTTGACGAGGCATTAACCATGGATTATAATAGAGTAGTACAGCACTTAAGAATATGAGCAAAAAGTAACAGGAAAAATCCGTGTATCTTATTATTGATTTATTATTTACTACATCAGATTTCTAAACAATAGTTCTAAGTTGATGAAACTTGTTAAACTGAAAACCGTAGTATCAGACCTAGTCTAGTAAGGCACTAGTGAGTCATGAATATTCAGCCTAATGAATTATGATATGACCAGCTCTTATGACCATTAGGATGAATAAGCTGTACTCTAGAAGAAAGTTAATGAAAAACGCAAAGCCATGATAGCCATTCAGTTTTGTCTGAAAATCATGCTCCATTATTCATAAATTGCAGTTTATACTTGCTTCTGATGTTAAGAAGGAAAAAAAAAATATATAGACGCAGTCCATTCTCTGACATCTCTACTTCAGATCTACAAGCCCAGAGTTTACTTTCCCAATACATATTGTAATAAAGAAAGAGTTAGCCTAGAAGGAAATGAGACCTGCATTCTGTCATTTCCTCACACATATATTTTAGAAGTCTCAGAACTAATAAGCAAGGCAATCCTTTTTTCAGATCAGGGTGGACTGATAGCCTTCCACTAAATTAGTGCAGCACAAAATCACCTTACTATCATGATCACATTTAACTTATAAAATGTGATGATAACCATTAATTTTTAACTGTTGCCATTCACTTCCTGTATCCTACAGTTTTTTGGAGTTAACATCAAATTCTGTCACTCAATTATTAGTGGTCTTATATTCCATATCTATGCATCTGTGTTGCAAAAAATGCACCCACATCGCTGCTTACATAAGTACATACAATGAAACATTTTAATGGTAAATAGTGCTAACTTGCTCTTGTACATTCCTGAAAGTATAGAAATATGATGGTGTTTAACTCCTGAGAGTTGCAAAATTCTTTGTAGCTATCTCAGGCTGTTGGACAGTTTATTGAATACTGAGTATAGATGTACATTTTTGAAACACAAATCAATGAATAAAAAAGAAAAACACAGAAATCACTATTCTTTGCAGAGGGACAAGTCCCCACCCTGCACTCCCACACCTCCAGGAACTTACATATACCAACTCTGAGATCACACTACAGTGGAGAAAGAGCAGATTCCTCAATCTCCACTTTTCCATGATCTTGTACAGACAAAAAGTGAGTACATTTTAATCAAGTATATTTTGATTCTGTACCAGTTTTTTTTATTTTTTTGCTTTTGATGAAAACAGAATTCAACCATATAAGCTTCTATGTACTTTGGTCAACATTTGCATTTGTTGACATCCAAACCATGCACCACAATATGCAGAAAATGTGAATGCCAACCCTCTAGTATGTTTGCATCAAGAAATAATCTCAGCATATAAACAACTGAAAATAAAAAGCTTAAAAATATATACATTTTGCAGCACTTTCCATTCCACACAGCTTGAATAATAAACATACCAACTCTGATATTGCACAAAATCAGGTAAAAGTGATATTTTCAAACTCTGAGACATGTGCAGACTTGCACACGTCAACTATCTGCTTAGTCGACCAAAACCAAGAGAATATATATATATATATATATATATATATACAGATATATATATATATATATATATATATATATATATATATATATATATATATATATATCTATGGGTCTACATCAGAATGTCAACTGTTCAGAATCCTGACTTTGATATGGCCGACACCATTTGATGGACATTCCAAAAGACCAACATCCTGAAATAGCACCATTTACCTACCTGTAAACACAGTAAAACTGTGTTATGGGGGGGGAGCTCCCCTGCACCCCTACACCCCCTGCCACTTAAATATTCTCACTCCGACATTGCACTACAGTGCAGGAAAGGGGAATCTCCCAGTTCTGCACTGTAGTGAGATCTCTGCTATCATTTGTCGGCCTTTCAAACATTCGCTCATATGGTGTCGGCCATATGAGTTTCGAACATTTGAAAGTTTGAACAAATGAAGGGCTCCCATATATATATATATATATATATATATATATATATATATATATATATATATATATATATATATTATATATATATATATATATGGGTCCACTTTGCAATTTTGAAATTCTACAGTCCCAACGTTTCTAAATACCAACAGTCAGAACTTCAAGATTGTGGAAGCTTGAAATTAAAAAAAAAAAAAAAAAAACTAAAACAAGAATACATCACAAAACACATTTTTGCAGTAAGGCAAGCCCCCCCTGCACCCCCACACCCCCTGCCACTTAAATATACCAACTCCGAGATCGCACTACATTGAGGAGATTGGTAATGTTCCCGTTCCACACTGTATGGCGATCTCCTTTGACATGTTTCGAGATTCCACAATCTCGAAGTTGTGAGTGTCAGTATTTAATGTCAGGATTGTGGAATTTCAAAATTACAAATTGGGCCTCTCTCTCTCTCTCTCTCTCTCTATATATATATATATATATATATATATATATATATATATATATATATATTTATATACACATATATATATATATATATATCTATTTGTGTGTATGTGTGTGTGTGTGTGTGTGTGTGTGTGTGTACACATGAGTGCATGTATGCATACGTATCTCTATATCTATAGCTATATTTATGTATATATATCTACATATCTATATGGGTTCACTTCAGATGATCGAGTTTCTGAAATCTCGAAACTCATATGGTGGAAACCATATGATCAAGTTTTCAGAAACTCCAATATCTGAAGGGGGGGGGTTAAATAGGTGTTGTGAATATATTAAGTGAGGGATTCTGCAGGGGGTCTAGCCTGCTGCACCTCTGCTACTTAAATATACTAACTCCGAGATTGCTCTACAGCAGGGAACAGGGAAATCTCCCATACTGTAGTGTCTGTAGAAGCGTGGAGCGGGAGATTTCCCTTTTACCCACTGTCGCTCAATCTCAGAGTTAGTATATTTAAGTAGGGAGGGTGTGGGGGCACAGCTCCCGATGTGGGGGGTGCATGGGGGGCTTGCTCCCCTGCAAAAATGTCTGAAAATGTGTTTTTTTTTTGGTTCACTTCTGCTGTTCGAGTTTCTGAAATCTCGAACATATAATCTCAATCATATGAGTTTCGAGATTTCGGAAACTCAATCATCTGAAGTGAATCCATCTATATATATATATATATATATATATATATATATATATATATATATATATATATATATATATATATATATATGTGTATATATATATGTGTGTGTGTGTGTGTGTGTGTGTGTGTGTGTGTGTGTGTGTGTATAGGGAACTGACTATACATGATTGAAATTTCAGAAAGTCATATGGCCGAGACCATATGTTTGACTTTTGAAATTTGGAACATGTAAAAAAAAACCCAGCAAAAACAAAACAAAAAATTACCTACACATTGCTAAGAGGGGGGAAAGCCCCCCCTGCACCACCTGTGGGGGGGATGTGCCCCTACTCTCCCTGCAATTTAAGTATACCAACTCCGAGATCGCACTACAGTGTGGAAGATGGGATCTTCCTATTTTGCACTATACGGAGATGACCGTTCTGCATGATTGCATTTTCAAAAGTTGATCATATGGTCTCAACCAAATGGGTTTCTGCTTTCTGAAATTTTGATCATGTGCAGGGGACCCATGTATAGATATGTGTGTGTGTATACATTCATCCACAACACCTTTTTTCCCATTTTTACAAATGGGGTTGAGGTGTCACATCAACAGTGGCAATCAAATACAATATGATCTTACATGTTACATGATCTTACATAAATCTTACATGATCTTACATCTTACATGATCTTACATACATACATGATACATATACAGTATGTATTTATGCATGCATGCATGTATGCATGTATGTAATTATGCATATATATTTATATGAAATTAATTATCGGGCCGGATTCACAAAGGCTTGCACGGAGTCTTAGAGTAGAATAAGACTCCATGCAGCCAACATGTCCACCAAGCAATCTAGGAACAGCTGGTAGGGGCGTGCAACTGAGATCTCTAAACTTGTCCTACACGGACAGGGCTGGGATATGCAAATTATCTCAATTGCAGGCAAAAGCTATGCAAATGAGGTAAATTTGCGATCCAGGAAACCCAAACCTGTCTGAGTAGGAGAAGTGTTTCTTGCAGAAACGTATTCAGTTGATAACTGAGTACGGTTCTGCAAATAGCAAAACGGAGCCATGTTAGCTGAAAATAAAGCATGAATGTACAGGAGGAAGCATGCGAATGGCCAAAAATACAGCCATTGGCAATGGGAAGGGATGCAAATTAAAAATAAAATAATTTCTTTTTTATCCCGCTCTACAGGGTTTAATCGTAGCGCAGCACAGCACAAACGCGCTGTGCCCTAAAATGCAGAAAATTAATAATTAAGATCCACAAATGTGGATTTTATAGCTAAAAAGAATTTACAATGCAAGGGAATGGCAGGCTGAAGACAACAAGTAGAGGTTGCTAAGGGGGGAAGCTCAGTCTAAGAGATGTAACTATGCATTAGTAGGCAATCCTTTGCAAATGAGAGTTAGGATATTGAATCGCAAGTTTACATAGCAAATGAGCACAGTCAGTGGAGTGTAGAAGTAGGATAAGGAGAGTAACAGAGTAGAAGATAGGTGACATCACGAGGGGGGTATGTATGAAAGGAGTGAAGCTCACTGGAACAGAGTGTCATGTGTCAGCTTACATTCACATAATAGTGAAAGAGGTGTGTCAACAGGTAAGCCAGGTAAAGTCAAGAAATTGAAGGTGTATGCCGTGGATAACACCAAAGTTTCTTGCTGAGCATGCATGCATGCATGTGTGTGCACCAGTAAACCCGAGTAAGACAGTGTGGGCATGTGTAACCGTGTGTGCACCCGTGAAAGCTTGAGTAAGCATATGTGAGGCTGTGTAAACAGTTATAAGCATGTTTGTGCCGGTGTGCACGCATTTTAACAAGAATAAGCAAGTTTTAGTCCATGTAAGCATGTGTGTGTATGTGTGTGTTAGCTGCTGTGCGCGTGTTTGCGCTTGTGTGCGCGGTGCTCCCCCCTGAGGAAACCGAAAGGAAAAAGGAACCACACCAAACAGTGGAAGTTACCAGGGAGTACTAGCAGAGCTAGCAGGAGAAAACAATCAGAACAGGCAATTACCCAGGCAGAACACTAGCCCAGCCCAGCCCAGCACTTAAAACTCTGCAAACAACAGTCCATTATGTTTCTCTTAAGAGACACTGCAACACTGCAGTAAGCTAATAGAAGTGAAAACTGAAAAAGTTTTACTGAGAGAAAAAATGTTAGGGGTTGCCATTGCTGTTATAAGGCGACATATGCAGCATGCTGAGGGTGGTGATAATGCAAATGCTGCTGGACAACCCACAGTGAGGAGATGGAGAAGAGTGTACAGGCCCAGGGTTACCTACCAGGGGCTACATGAGCTGGACATAGTGGAGCACTATAGAGTGGACAGAGACCTCTTGCAGCAAATTGTTGAGCTGTGCAGGCCACGCCTCACACACAGAACCAACAGAGGGGAACCCATCCCAGTGGAAACTAAGGTATGTGTTGGCCTAAGAATATTAGCAACAGGTACCTTCCAGAGACCAACTGGTGATATGATGGGGATATCACAGGCATCAGCATCCAGGGTACTGCACCAGTTCCTGGATGCCATGTCAGCACATGTCAGTGATCATGTATATTTCCCCAATTCCAGTGAGGTATTGGCTAGCAATATGTGTCTCTTACAGCAAATAGTGGAATACCCTGAGGTAGTGGGTGCAATAGAATCCATGCACATATGCATCAAAGCACCAGCTGGTGAGTGGGGTAGGGTCTACTTCAACTGCAAGGGCTTCCCCTCCATCAATTGCCAGGTCATGTGTGATGCCCAGGGCATAATACTGAATGTGTGTGCTGGCTGCCCTGGATGCTACCATAATTCCCATATCTGGCATCTGAAGCAGCTGTAACAGACATTTGCCAATGGGGACATCCCACATGGTCACCTAGTGGGAGATGCTGGCTATGCACTGGAGCCGTGGCTGATGACACCCTTCAGAAATGCACACCTGAACAGGAATGCCATAATGAGGCACACGCACAAACACGAAATGTAATTGAGCATGTGTTTGGGCTGCTCAAGTCACGGTTTTGGTGCCTGGACACATCTGGTGGAGCCTTGCAGTACTCACCAACTACATGTACCCAAATTGTCATGGTATGTGCTATGCTACATAATATGATACTGTGAAAACAGCTGCAGCAGGACCTGCATATGCCTGGGCCAAACAGCCCCACACCATTGCCAAGGCCATCACAGGCAGAGCGTGACTTGGAGGAGAAACAACCTGAGCCTGCCCCAGTAGGCAGAAGGAGGCGTGCCCAGTATGCTTTGGCCTTGGCAATGAGGCAATGCATAGCACATACACTGGCTCAGTAGGAACTCTGGAAATTATAACTCTCTGACCCGCACATATAGTAAAAGGGATGCCTACATTGACACTACCTGCTTTCAAACATGTATAGGGAGTGCAGTATGTGCATCCGACATAGGCAGCCCTGCATCAACACCTGAGGCATGATTGCCATGTGTTAAGCAATATAAAGCAGTGCTAAACAGCATTTATCATCATGAAGTATATGTAAACAAAATCGCACACACCAACAACTACAAATGTGGTCAGTGTAGAGTAATATTGGCCAAATGTCCAGCAATGATGGTTAATATTGAGCAATATTGGACAAGCTGGGTCTAGGTAGGGCATAGCTGAACAAAAGCCAACATGCTCATATTTGCTTCACTGGCCCCTAAGCAGTCTGGTCTGCTCAGTATGAAAATATAAGCGGCAATGGGCCTTGAACCCAGGATACTGTGCACTATAGTCATAGTACTGAACCACTAAACCATGACAGTATTGAAGTGGTTAGTCTGTATGAAGAAATGTTGATAAGTCTATGCAAAGTATTTCATGGAAACCCTGCAGGCACAGCATAATCCCTGTCGAGTTATGACACAAAGGTGAGTCTTGCAGTAAGGATAGAACCTGACTTTCAACACACACAGTACAGATGTTAATACGGGACATGTAGACATACATCAACAAATGTAGTGGACCTCAGACAGCAACATACTGAAAGGTCACACTGGGCATGCTCACACACTTGGATACATGAGACAAATGTCAGGCAACAGAACACTGACAGTCTGAACTGGGCATGCTCACACACTTAGGTCATGTTGGAGTACAGCACTGGGCCACACATAGCAGGCAGTTGCACGTGTTAACCCAGGAACCTCTCACTACCCAGCAATCTGCCCTGTGCACACACTGATATGACAACAGACACGTAAATAATATAGTGGAACCCTGCCATAAGCAAATATGTTCTGCAGATACCTAAGTGGTTCATAGAAAGTGTGAAAGCAAAGATGATAAAAACCTGCAAACAGTATCAGCAATAAACATTGTGCATCATGAAAATTATCATAGGTTTAGAGGTTGATACTAGGCTATCTGCCCTAGGGCATGTACAAGCATAGCCAGACTGTGTTTGGCTTCTGCAACCCAGTCTAATTAGAACACTGTGCCTCTGAATAGTAGGTCACACAAGATAGCCCATTCATGTTGAGTGTATTGTGCCTCTGTCTAGCAGGGACCCAGAAGATATCCCATGGGTAAACATGTGATCACCCATCCACATGTCAACATGTCACCTGTAGGTGGTCAGTGGGTGGCTCTGCCTATGCAAAACCAGGACTACACTCCGGAGTGAGTGGAGGCTTTCTGATAATAATTTGTCCCCCCAGCATGTCCTTTTAACATCAGTGCTGAGGTATATGTCCCTGAAGTGTGTAGCTCCAAGGGAGTCGGATATCCTGAGGTGGAGCATGTCCATTAAGTCTGCGTCAGATATTGCCTGCAACTACAGGCACACAACGCATCTGTGTAGGTGGTAAGTGACTGAGTATAGCTGGAGCTACTGTATCGGAACTGTGCAGGGCATCTGTGTGAGTCCCTACATCTGCTCGACGAGTAACATTTGTGGCCATTACAGTTGCTGCAGGTGTCAGGTAAGGTACATCCCAAATGTGGCATAGTAACCAAGCATGGTCATGAAGAGTATAGGGGCACAATGACCACACGTGATCAACATGTGAAACCATGTGGGATATGGTGGGCTATGTAGACATACTGTCTAACCACTATGGCAATAGGATTGTCAAAGGCGAGCATACGAACAGGTTGTGTCCCCAAAACCATAACAACCACTACTGTATGTAATGGATTACAACCTATGTGGTAATGTGTGGGCATTTTGTCATCCTCAAAGGGGATGACTATGCAACTAATGGCATGTAGCCATGGGCCATGGCTCAGGCACCATTCAACCTATCTCTGTGAGACCCTGTATGAGTATGCATGTGCCAGCAGGAGAGCTGATTATGGCACCCAGTTTGCAGTCATCTGCGAACATGGGCAGCCATAACCCTCCTGTGATAGCCTGTACATCACACAAATATGAACTGAACAAGAGAGGTCCCAGGACTGAGCCTTGTGGAGTGCCATGTGTAATTGGTGTATAGTCAGACATGGCACCTGCAACACTGAGCATGTGGGTGCTATCCCTGATCCAGGTAGCAATCCATCGTGTCAGATATGTGTCGATATTGATGCTGGGGAGCCTATGCATAATGGCCGAGCGGGGTATTGTGTTGAAGGGTTGTGCAAGGTCCAGGCAGGCTGTGTGGACAACTGTCCCAACACTGATGGACCTGGTAACTGTTGAAAGAATATGAACAGGTCCAACAGGCAAGATCTGCCCACAACAATGCTGTAATGTGTAGGACCTAGTGTCTGTAGGTTTCCCATGTCTATGTGCATGAGTCCCATTACAATACACCCCATAGTTTTGCAGAACAGGCTAATTAGCCTTTTAGGCTGATATTGCCTGTGGTCTGTTGTGGCAGTATTCAGTGGAGCGGGTCCACTATTGCTGTACGCCATTCTGTGGGTACATATGCTGCAGTAACTCTTATGTCGAACAGTGACGTAATGTGAGTGTTATGTCTGTCATGAAGGCTGTGTACGACACAGGCTGGGACACCGTCTGGTCCCATTGATGCTGTGTTGTCCGCTGTGGGGAGGGCAGCACTCACCTGTTTACTCGTGATGTCTGGGAGGTTACACTTTGTTGGTATGGACAGTACCACCTTAGGTGGGATGTGGGGGAGACATCTGCACTGAACCTGTTTGCCAGGATGATGGCAATGTCAGTGGGTTCAGGGTATGTTTAGTCAGTATGCAGTAACACACAGCATATCAGTGAGTGTCCAGCCAGGTACCTGAATCGACTGAAGAAGGCCTTGTGAGTGTCCGACATGTTTGGTGCAATTGTCCGTTAGAAGCGTGCCTGACATAATTACCCAAGTGATTGAAGCTGTCTGCTAGTACAGATCACAGATGCCTTCCCTGTCTGGGATTGTGCTCTATCATGTAGTAGCTTCCTCCATTTGTTGTAAAGCATATGAATGGCTAGGGTCTACCACACAGGTCCGCTGCCATTGCAGGAATGAGTCCAGTTGTTATTTTGGATGTAACGATCCATGCGGTTCACTAGGTGTCCATAGAATGTGTATGTAAAGGATACAGCAGTCTGAGCCATACTTACCACTGACCCAGGGTCTCTGAAGGATACCACCATGGTTTGTAGGAGTGTGACCTTTTCCTATGGGAAGTTCACCAACATTACCCAGGAAGTGTTTGGGATGGATATGGATGTCCAGTGAGATAAAGTATGTTCTGACCTTAGCAATGAGGGGTATATCGCAGGTGTGGAACATAGAGTCCCCATGTCAGTGATGATCATGTCTGATATGTTGTCCCCTCATGTGGGTGTGGTGAACGGTTGTGCCATAGCATATGAGTGTAGAAATAGTAGCAACTGTTGGTCAAGGGTGTTGTGGCCTGAGTACTATCCACAGTCAATGTGTGGGTATTTGACGTCACCCAATATAATGGTGTTTGGGGATACCGTCATATTGTCCAATGTTCCCAGGAAAGCTGAGTGGCTTTGCTGAGTTGGGGAGTGTGGTCTGTAGCAGGCAACAAACCAAAAGGCCGATTTGCACAATGTTAGGTGCATATGTATGGCCTGTGATGCTTTGTGCTGTGCTACCAACCCGGAGGTATGTGTATCTGTGATGTATATGGATACACCCCCTATTTGTGTTGGCCATTCCGAGTTATGTGGTCAGAAAGCATGGTGCAAAATACAACCTGGTAGTGCTGGTGTGCATGTGGGAGCCTGAACCATGTGTCTGTTAATGCACAGATATTGCTATCCTCCATACTGAGGAGATTCCTGAGTAGGCGCAATTTGAGGGTAATACATCTGGTGTTGAGCAGCATTACCCTCAGTGTTGTGTAGTCTGTAATGTCTATGGAGGTGGTTCTCTCCTTTAATCCTCGCTTAAATAAGGCACTATGGTGGCAGCAAGTGCCCTAGCCAGTATTCAAAGGTCCAAGGGTGACAGGTGCAAGCTGTCCACAGGGAAGCTACGTGGCATGTCGAGCATGTCACCCCAGGGTGACAGACACTGTATCCCCTTTGAATAAGACCAATATGTTAGCCAACTGTTAAACGTGATCAGTGTGTTGGTATACTGTGACATCATACTTGGTGAGTGTAAGATGCTAGACAAGGTCAGGGTAATACTGGGCTGGGCTACATGATCACAGAGTTCTTCTATGTTTCACATCATGTGGTCTAGGGAGGAATATCTGAGGTTGTAGCACCAGCTTGGACAATGATGGAGCCAGTCCTGGACTTGCCTTGGAGTGACCTGAGTGCATGTGTTATGTGGTGGATCCTGGCACCTGAGAGACAGCTCAAAGTGACTATTCCCTTGTTTGGCCTGGTGAGTGGGACGACAGTGTATTTGACATTAAATGTCACCTATAACAAGTGTATCAGGTGTGTTGTTTAGCCCAAAGGGCAGTGACTGTGTGGCACACTGGCATTGTGAACTGTGTGACATGTGACATTGTAGTGGGGTAGCAGTTGTATGTGTGTCTGCTGTGGAGGTCTCTGTTGCTTAGGCAGAGTGTATGTAGAGCCTCTGAATATGTGTATGTGTGATAATGTGGTTTGTGTGCTGTCACTATCGGTGTATGTGAGACTGATATGTGGTGTGTGTGGTCACCCTCACCACCTGATAGACTATGCCAGTCATGGGTTGAGAGAGCTCAGTGCCCTGTATGTCAATATTGTTACATCTCCCACATATATGTGAGTGTGATGTGAGGAGGAGAGGGTTGTCTGTCTACATGAGGCAGATGTGACATTGTGTCATAACCACAATATTCACTAGCTGGACTGGAGAGTACACATTAAATCAACCCCTGGACATGCCAGTGTATTATGATGGCATACTCTGTAGCCTGAGCACAAAGGATCAGTAGGGTGTTAAGTGTGTAAAAGAGTATAACCGGGATTAGTGCTCAGGTCTGTTGATGTTTTGTAAAGAGTAGCTGAGAAGGAGTCCAGACTGAGAATCATGACATGTCCTTCAGCTATTAAATAAATAGTAATGTACACGCATATATGTGCTGAGTCAGGGACAACTGTACTTTACTGACACTGCCAACATCCTATCAGACAGGCCCATGTATACATACCCACCTTCCACAGATGATAGTCCCTGACATCATACCAGGAGATATCGCGTGTAGAATGGCTGAACAGCTCCCTCTGAAGCCAAAAGCATGGCAGCAATTGGATTACATTGTTTCCCAATATGTGTCATGCATGCACTACAGAACAAACAGACCCTGCACCTGAATAGTCTGTTGAGCCTCACCCACTCCACAGGACCTGGAACTGTCGAATGTGTTACAACAACATAAGGCACTCCCCACATGTGTGGGTGCACAACACACCATGAGAAGTATAGTCCAGTAAGCCTATAAAGTCTAATCTGCAAGGCCATGGAGTGCATCATGGCAGACGTGATAAACAGAGCTATTGGAAACTGACAAACACACAACCCTACCAACTGTGGTATGTTCATGTGCAGATCATGGTTCCCAAGCATGCTACACCATCTGCAAGGCAGCCACCCAGGACATACATCATGGAACAGAGCTACACATGTCCCGCATAGACTTTGAACAGCTCTTCATCAACATCACAGACACATGTCGTATCCACAAAATCAACAATCTGTGCATAGATATGTGGTGACATATGAAGGGATGTCAATGTGTCCACAGATAGATCACACAAGGTGAGACTCACGGGGTCCTGTACAAGCTCTTGATACCTGCCAACCTACATGGATCATTCCTGGGATTGCAAAACAATGTGTACACACATTACCATGTCCAGTCTGATGATGTCATCATCATACAAATATACCAGGAGAACAGAAATCACCCAGTAAAGCATATAGCACACCGTGTTAATGCATATCTCTCTAGTATCATAGTTAGGTAGGGGTTTGAGTCCTGCAAACACCAAATGTGTGATTTCCTTTGAGAGAAGTAGCCTTTTTGGAGACTTGGAAAACACATTAAAAGAGGTACATCCCTCTTTGGAAAGTCTGATGATGTCAGCATCCTACAAATATTCAAGGAGAACATAAACCACCCAGTAATGCATATAGCACGCTGTGTTAATGCGTATCTCTCCAGTATCATAACATAGTTAGATAGGGGTTTGAGTCCTGCAAACGCCAAGTGTGTGTGCCACAGGTGGTCAATGCAGTGTGGGTTTTGCTTTTACTACGGTATGACATATGTTTCAAACAGTATGTGCATTGCACACATCTGGTATCTGCGTGTCAAATAAATATGTGTACATGTGACCTCAATTAGTACATAGGTGTGAAGCCTGCATACGACATGAATACATTTGCAACCTTCGACAGATTGTGCCGCTGCTTCACAAATCATAGGTCACATATGTATGTCTGTGTCAAGGCCGGCCAATGTAGTGATCCGTGGCCAAGGACATCTCTGCCATACACACCCATGACATGTACTATAGAGTACTGTGAGTGAGGGCAATTGCCGGGGTATATGTCAGACATGTTCATACACAACAATGACTGGCAATAATGGACAGTCATTATAGGTGTACACCAGCCCTGTGGATATGCATGCAGGCCCCTAATGTGTTATGTGAAACACCGAGGGACCCCACAATACCTATGGATATCTGAACCAAGGGACAGATGACATAACACGTGTCTGTCTGTACACATTGGTACCAAACATACATCTTGAGGGCTACCACCTATGTGGTACTGTCGGGATAGTATGTATAGTAAATGTGGATGAATATGCCATAGACGGCTTACTGCTATACACCATGTATTGGACAACAGGTATCTGTCTATATGATACCCTTGTGTAGGATATGCGTCCCATCCAGTGAATGCAGTGTAGGCCAATGCATGCATTTCTAGATGTTGATGGACATATCCCTAGTGTATTTGCATGTACCTAAGAGGGCTATATGCCACACAGGTGTGGTCCCAGGAACGTGTGGTGGTCAATACCACTGATTACTGTTATTGTATAGTACTAGAAGGATCCGACTGTTACTGAGTTCCCTACAACTGTGAGTCATTTGTCAGGACATTATCTAATGATTGGTTATAGTCATACTGTTGAGATGGTGTATACTACCAGACTGCAGATCATTGACAGATATCAACAGTGTCACCCACAGCATAGTGCCAACCCATGTCATACACACATGTGTACCCATGTTAGTACATATCTGTAGTAGAATGCATACTGGCCATCGAAAGATACCATGAGATGTTAACAATGTGTAGAACAGGGTATGTCGCACATCCCATGTGTCCACTATGCACATACATGCAGACAATGCACACACACCATGTTCACAGATGTACACCCGCTAATTTGTAATGCACACATCACACACATACTGTCCACTCACTAACACATGCTGGCAACACTGTACACTTCAGCCAAGTGGTACATGGGTGGACATTACATACTCAGGACTAACACTGGTGTAAACAATGCTACAATGACAGCTGTGATGCATAATGCCTGCTCAGGTATACCTACAAGGATATCATTACACTTTCCTGTTGTCAACTTGCTACTATTGCTACACTGCTATAATGTCACCCTGTGCATCAGAACCATGTTAGCCTGTTCCTGCATTCCTGCATCAATGTTACAGATGACAGGAGGTGGCACAGGTGTCATCATATGCACAGGGTGTGTTGTAGGTTTGCCAGAGCCCAACATTGACCCATCCAATCGGCATGTCTGTGTGTGTGTGTGTGTGTGTGTGTGTGTGTGTGTGTGTGTGTGTGTGTGTGTGTGTGTGTTTGTGGGACAACAGTACTGCATGGGCCAATGTTGATGTAATGTGTGTGTATGTGTGAGCCCTAGTTGTATGATAAATGTGTGTGTGTCTGCATGCACACAACTCCACCATGTGGCTGCCATATACGGGTGGTTGTGGGACAGCCACAGACTGTACCTGCTAGGCCATACAGATCACTGTCTCCGGCCATGGACACGGTACCTGTGTCTAGCAGGGGTGCTACGGGCAGTATTGGGTACCAACCCTGACTGGGTGCTGTCATCAGAGGCAGAGGTATGATGACTGGACCCATGCCCCTGCTGGGACTGACCAGTGCCATTTGCACGTGGCCTAGTAGGACAGTCAATGGACAGGCCAGCCCCAGCATTGCTAGGGCTGGTACTGCAACTACAGGAGTGGCTGTGATCCATGGTCTGTCCACGACGACTGCCAGCGGATGCTGTTGCTGGCATGCATTTGCGTCGGCTTCTCATCCATCCTGCATGGTCTTGACTCATGGCTAACACATCATGGAGGACATCTAATGTCTCCCTCCAATGTCTATCAATGACCTCGGTGTAATTCCGGATGGCACCGGCAAGGTCACGGATGCTGTTATTGATAGCAGTGTAATGGGCCCTCTGCCCCCTTAGTCCCTGTCAGGTGTACCATTCCATACGTGCCTGTGCCTGCATTACAGCCCAGAACATACTGGAGGTTGTAATACCTCTGGGGGCACGTCTGCCAGGGGCAATACGACCAGTGGTGCTCCCCCAAGAACCCTGGATCTCCACCTATGTGGTACCATTCCAGTAATCTGGCTATGGCTGCTGTGAGGGGAAGCATGTGCCATAGGTACCACACTCTCCTGGTCAATGCCAACTGTATGCTGTCCCTCAGCTAAGGCCATTGGTGACAAGGGATGTATTGGCAGTATGAGTGTGCACATAAATGGGGTTGACCACTGTATAGTGTCGATTGGTGGACCAACAACAAACCCTGTCAGACCTTTCTGTGCCACAATACATGTCTCATCAACTCCACTATCAGTGGCGGTGACATTAGGTTCCCTGCTGCATTCAGCAACCCCTAACTCAGCACCTGTGGAAGGAAGACAGGAAACACGCTTTACAATCTGTACGTGATGTTAGCACACATGCACACATGCACACATGAACACATGCACACATGAACACATGAACACATGCACACATGAACACATACACACATGCACGCATGCACACATGCACACATGCACATAAATACACTGCTCACCACAGCACATACACACACACACACACACACACACACACACACACACACACACACACACACACACACACACACACCAGCAATCCAACACATATACAATAGTGGATGATGGTGGGTGACAGTATCACAAGGCAAACAGTCACCACACATGTGTCAGCATGCATAATATGTGTTGCTCAAGACCATGCAGTGCAAGTGTAGACAGCCCTATCTAATGACATTATACATGGCTTTGATGCATGTGTGTAGTTGTTCAGTGATCGGGTACACACTGGAACAAAGTGTGTACATGGACACAACATTGCTGTGCATGTATTATCTGCTCTGCATTGTCATGTGCACCATCACTCAATGGTATACATACCATGGCTGCATGTGTTATCTGTTTGACACATAGATTTCCATGTCTGATGACAGTGTCTGTGTCCATAGCACATAATAGTGGGCACAGGTGCAGCAAATGCATGCAATTTACAGACATGGGATGAGTGGTGCATGTAGATGTGAAGGAATCCCAATGCACGACATGGACATTGTACTGTGGTTATGGTGAGTGTGGAACATATTGCAGATATGTCAGTGTCAGCCATGACATGGCATGCTACACAACTGCAACATTAACCACACATACCCAATGTGTGTCATGTGACCTATACACGCAATAGCATTCCAGGAAATATATGTGACTATTTGTACAGATGGCGACTGATGTGCAGAATGTGTATACTAGCATATGCAAGCACACACACAACATGCTATACATGGTGTGTATAGGTGCATATGTTTGCACACACAGAACAATGAGGTACACAGCAAAGACTGCTATGTGTAGTACTGTGGTCACTGTAACCGGATGGGTTGTAGTACCATGTGCCATCATCATCATAATGCATCTTGTGGTCACTCACGGCTACTACTGTGTGACAAACCACTGCCTAGCATGCTGTACCTGAAATGCAGTTCTGTGGATACGTTCACTATTACACAGCCACTTTGTACATGGGTGTATGAGGTGCCCAGTAGGGAGCATTGCCTCACATGACTGTGTTATGTATTGAAGAGTGTTGCACAGCCCCATGATAGGCTTCTACCCCCGAGGTACATCATGTGTGTGTGGATGACGTGGGATATTGAAGTGTGACCTTACAGCGGGTGTGTGGTTATGCCATATGTAGCATGACTTTGTGTACTGCATGTGATAAATGTGTTATGTTCTGTACAGGTGTTGCAACTATGCCTATCCAATGTGCAGTACGGGGTTGCCACAACTGTGTGTCATGCTCTGTGTATTGCATGTCATTGAGGCAGCTACTGACATTACTGTGCAACGTCTCACAGCAAACATGCATGGCATGCATTATGCGTAGGTGTGTTACATGTACATAGCCTACACCTCACCTATGACATGCATATTTCATGACCAACATTGCAGGTATAACACACTCACCAGCATGGATCGGCTGCCCTGCCGTCACACCAGAGGGACCTACGAAAATATGAGTGAGTTCGTCAGTGGCCACAACTGTGGCATTGCTACAGTGGGTATGCTAAACTACAGTACAACAACAGTCAACAGTCACAGGTGTAGGGATATTATTCAAACTATTCGTATTGCACAACACTAGGCAGCTGAACTGCTAAAAACACAGTACACATCTCACATATACATAATCTAACAATACAGTTAACTGTAGACTACAGATTGGGCATGTTACCTGCTTGCTTCAGGTGGATGTGCTGGGTGGCTCCGGCCTCCATTACAACACATGTTAGTGGTTGATGTAGCTGTTGTCCAGGAGCCACCACGTTTAGGAGCATCTCCTCCACTCTGGTGAGGGGGGGGGGGTGAATGGCCACCCCTCCACCTGTGGCAAGCTGCTGTCTTTGGATATCAGACGCACGCTGCCGGACTTGTCTAATTAAATCACTGCAGTGATGGCGTACCTGCTCATATGTCTGGTTATGCATGCCTATGTCATTTACCCGACTAACAAGTTCCTACCACAGTCTAGTTTACTCCTGCTGCTGCTGGCTGCTTCAGGAGAAGAGCATTGTGTACCTCTGCAATAGGCTGTCGACTATCACCTCTTCCTCATCCGCTGTATATGCTGGGTTGCAGTGTTGGGCCATCTGGATGAAAAAGATATGAACAATATGCGTGAGAGTATCCTGTGTCACACTTTACACCTTTACCCACAGATATCACTTTACTGCCATATATACCATCCTATTGTCTGTCAGAGGTTGCACACGTTCAATACCACTTATTGGTTCTCAGGCCTCAACTAACTAACACTGCCTAGCAGACTCTATATATCACACCACTAAACAATAGTACCCGACACACTGTTTGTGACACATTGCACAACCTCAAGACAGGGTTGTATATCACACCGATGCACAAACAGAGATGTCATCCATTGTAATGGATGTATGGAACAGGTACAGTAGTACCAATCAACCACCCTAGTCATTGATGCCATAGCCCTGCCTAACAGATGTGTCCAGTTGTTACTATAGGTGGCATACTGCTGTAACAGACTATATATGTTGCTGGATGCACACATTTACCCTGTAAAACACATATGATTGCAGCCATTGTGCAGGCATAATCACACACTCATCAGGCAAACATACAATGCACCACTGTATGCCAACACAGATGCGCATTACCTGTGTACCATACGGTACTGTGTGCCACTACTTACACATCCTTATGTCTGCATTCTGTCCTCTGTGGAGACTACAGGAAACACATATGACAGTGTTTCCAAGCAATGTGAGCACACACCATACTGTGCTGTTTAGGCCTACAGCTTCAGGTAGCACTACAGTTCATATTGGTGATGGATTCACCAGCAGTACCACTCACTAAGCATACATGTATTGCTTTAGCCTACAATGAGACACCACATTCGTCAACAGAGAACTACGCCACATCATCTGCCGTACTACTATGTCTGCCTAACTGTACATTACACATCAGTTGCTGTCCTCACAGCTAGGATAGGCACTACCATGTCAGATACAACATCACACTAAGCTATCACACATTTACAGACCTTGCACACATTCAGCGTTACACTTATGCAACCTCACATAGCAGCTATTGCATTAAGTACATGTGTGAGTGCATAGTGTCATAGGTAGGTAATATGCTATTGGCCCTAGGGCCTATGGCAGCCTAACCATATGCTACCCTGGCCTTTGACACACATGTACTTTGATTTCACTTGTCCCTGCCAACCTGAACCACAGATGTGTTTCCTGGGGTGTATTACCCATCTCCCACACAATCATCAGGGGTATTTATAAAAACTGCTAAGGAGGAGCCTTGTTTGCTATTGCTATGTGGTCTATTCCAGTGTATGGCATATCTCTGAGATGGGAACCTATCCCTCCAGCATGTGCCGTTTAGTGAGCTGACAAGGTTTAGGGCCCTAGAGCGTGTATCCCGGAGGGATTGTGATATGTTGCCATGGTGGTTGTCACCCAGCTATGGGTGTGACATACCTCTGTATGTCCAGCAGAGGTCACCTCTGTGTGGCCAGTATGCAATACAGTGTACTTGTGGTTTTGTGAGTCAGTCTGCATAGGGCATCTGTTTGCAGCCAGTATTACCCTCTAGGGGGTCTGTCTGTGGCCTGTTCACCTGGTGTAGTTGTCATGTGAAGTACATACCACACAGGGCATTGTGATGAGTAGAGGGGGAACTCTACCCTATACTTCCATAGCCGACACACCTGTTGTCATGGCACATACTACACAGACAGATTACAGGTGTAGTGTGGCACTGTCTTCATCAAAGTGGAGGCTACTGTCCACCTGTGTCCCATGTTCCCTTATCACAGCTTCACTGTTAGGTAGATCTCTACCTATGTGGTAGTTAATGGGTACACTGTTTTGGGAAGGTGGAATGGCACTGCAGTATCAACACTTGTCTACAGTCCATGCCTTGGTCACCACACACCTGTTGTGGTACATATGAACCCGTGTCTCTCTGTCTCTCTCTCTCTCACGCTATATGTATATATATATATATATATATATATATATATATATATATATATATATATATAGTATATATACATGCATGTCTATGCACATACATGTACACATCCATTGCTGTACACATGGATGTACATATAGGCACATGTACAGTCCACCTTTCATGGTGGGGATATCACTTATGCGACAGTTGTGTGATGTACAGGTATGTGATTAAATTGCATAGTGTTGTGCAGAATGCATGTGGGTGTCCTCAGCCCTTTTAGCATTAGCAGGCCTCACTGGCTGTAACACAGCAGATCTGACAAATCTGTCCCACAGCATTTGACCACCACATGACATATATCAATACTAGCATAGTTGGCCTTAGGCATAGGTCAACTGGGTGGCCACCTAGGGCGCCGCTCTAGCAGCGGTGCTTTTCCACTATTTATGTGGTGTAGTAAGACAAGGATGGGGGCACCAGGAAGTGTGGTAGGGGGCACCGTAGAGCCCTTTTGCCTAGGGCACCAGTTGACCTATGGCCGCTCCTGTGCACTGCATGCTGTTTTCTAAGCCACACACTACAACCTACATGGATATATGCACATATCAACCTTCACTGACAGATATCTGTCCACCCTTCACTAACAGTTGCAGTATGTCCCTTGCCCTATGCACATGTGCAGATACAGATAGATACATACATACTGCTGCCACACATGGATGATTTTCAGTGTGTAGAGTACTCTTCAGGAACATCTACAACATGCCAACACATACATGTGAGTTACAAACCTTACCTTAGTATTTCCCTGCTCCGTGTGTTATGGTTTTGTACTTTTTTTTTTATTGGTGTTTTTTTTTGGTTTTCGCCCTCTATTCAATGTTCGGTCTCTGTTTCTCACCCTGTTCTGTTCTGTCTCTGTCTCGGTCTCTGTCTCAGTCTGTGTCTGTGTCCGTGTCTCTCTCTCTCTCTCTCACTCTCTATCTCACAGCACCTGCAATGATATAATTGCATATGTGGACTGCAGGTACAACCTGCTTTTCTAAGTATCTGCACTTGTGCAAGTGACAGCCTCTGCACCAATTGCTGCCCACCATTCAGTAATTGCATGCAGCCTGCTGTTTGGTGATTGCATTACTCACTTTGATTGCAACCCACTGCTATAAAATGCTAGGTTAGGTAGGCGTAGCCCTTTCAGATTTCCAAGGTGTGGCCCATGCTTGTTTGCTCTGGACACCGTTGTGTCAGTCTGAAGGTTGGTATATGTCTCTTATCTGATGCTATGGTTGTAGCCAGTTATATGCATGTTGTACTCAAACCTGAATGTTGCTGCTTTCAGTACACACATCTCAGTGTAGACATGCACGCACCCCTCCAAATGCTAACACAGGAAACATAGGAGTATGTACTATTTTCTCACTTTCACAATTAACTGCCATGCAAATGTGGTTATTGCACTGTATTCCTGTGGCCAGTATTAATCCTGGCCTGATACTGTGTGGTGTTTGTAAGGTGCTACTGTAACATTATTCCCTGCCAGGATGGCTGGTTCTCCTTTCACAGTCATGTCATGCAATTCCACAACCACTGCTGGTAAAGACCCACAGAAAAGGATTTGTGTTATACCATTCCTAATTTCCATTTACATTCCCTCATTGTAATGCATGATATATTTATTTCAGAACCAAGTTATTTGTATATCTGTTGTGGCTTAGTGGTAATTCATGCAGTCTATTGTGTCAATGGTTTGGGGTTTGAGACTGGCAGAATTTTTTTCTTTTGCTGCTCAGCAGAACAAGGGCCCTGCCATAGAGTGACTAAGGCACTTTTAAGCAGTTGTAAGTGGGTTTGCTCGGGTTTGCGTGATGCTTAGCGATGCTTAGCTAAGCGCACACATGCGCACACTCGCTTAAACCCGCTTACTACTGCTTAAAAGTGCTTACTCCCGCTAACCCCATGCTAATTTCTTTTAAGGAAAAGAAAATGGGGAGATAGGAACGTGGTAAAAAGGGAGGCACAAAGAGGGACAGACAGTAGGTAAACAAGCTCTGAATGTGCAGGATGGGTGTAGGGAAGGTCCATAGCTGCCAATTTCTTTAACAGCAACAGATGTGCATATGCAATGAATTTGGAGTGAAATTTGAAACCTTCCATCCCTGGGAGAGGGGTGAGGACAACAAAGTATGTTGTACTGCCAATCCTAATTATCAGCTTACATGTTTGTACAATGGACATGTGTGCGAAATGGGCAGCTATGTATGGGGTGTGATTTTTTGTGGGTACAGATTGCCCTTTTTTTTTTTCAGGTGAGAGTGGGAAGTGAGGTAGAGGAAGTAGGTATGTCCGGGGAGGTAGGTTGGGAAGGTAAACAGACAAGACAGACAAGATGCATACAGGGGTGGTGTATGACACATGGGGTGGGTGAACACAACTGACAGGGTCGGATGTTTGGAAATCGCAAGCCCATGAGCCCACAGATGGTAACAGTGGAACTGAGATCCCCACCCATGGGCAGTCACCACTGAACCTTCACAGCCCCGAGGGTGGCTGTGCTGGGGGCTGTGTAGGATGGCAGGCTCATCCGTGAGACATGCCACTCTCACCTCAAGTTGGCATAGGGGATCAGCGACTGAACGCTGGATCTCCCTATGCACCACAGCCCGGAACCTTCAAAGGGTGACAGGTGGCCCTTCTCCACCCATGCGTGCATGAGGGGGAAGAGCCCCATCCCCTGCAGTGCTTCCACCCGAAGGTGGTACAGGACTAACGGAGGAGGGGAGCCCGGGCTGGACACTGGACCTGCTGGTGCCAGGTGCACTCGCCGTCTGAGGAGGGACAGGTGGGTCCACTGGGATCAGCCTACCCATTATTTCTGTGATTAGGTGTGTTTAATTACAACATAAGCAAAACAGCATTCCAGATTAGTTGTAACAGCATGCAATAATATTCCCATTAACCCAACACACCAAGGATACAACAGTTGAACAGCAAGCATAACACATGCATATATTGAACCACAAGGGTTATTCCAACAGCATGCAGGGATGTTTGGTAGCAACAGGCCACCATGATTGTGGTGTTTAAACAGGGCACATGCATCAATGTGAATGCAAATATTTATAGAACAATAGGACATATGTCCCAACACATATTTAAGATTACACATACCCATTGAGGTGTGGAATTGCATGGTTTATGCACATACAGTAGGGTGTAGAAAAAACCTCGGTTAACATCTTATAATGACCTTTTAGTCTACACTACATTCCTAGTGACTGCAAGTGTATATCCCCTACCTGTATTATTATACTTGCCACCATACATTAGGTTGTGTAATGGGTTTGGCTAGTTCAATATATGCCTGACCTATATCTGACATACTAACTGTCCAGGATGCAGATGTTACTGCTACATATTTCTTGATTGCCTTTATATTTCTTTATCTACATATATGGAATGTTTTCACATGACATTTTCACTTCGATTTGTACAGAACCCTGCATTTCTTGACACACACTCACATTACTGGGGAAAAAATAACATGCTACACGTGTGCTAGGTTTATTCATGCCAGCCAGTAACTGACTGTTGTGGACTGTATATATGTTTCACAGCTACTAGCACTTCCATCACCCACTTTATATGGGACTGCACAACTCTGGGTTGCCAGCACCTTTTCAAACAGTACTGTTTGTATAATGCAAGAGTACAACAACATTTCAGACTCGGTGACACAGACACACTCTGGATTTTAGACCTTTATTAATGACATTACACACTTTTCCACAGACTCACTCCATTATTTGTTTTAACGGTGTATATGGCAGACATGTTCAAGACATATTATACCTTTATTAATAGGTTAGAACAATCTTTTTTCAGGGTCACTCACTTATTTTATATGACAGTGCCTGCAGAGATATTATTCCAGACATATGTTACCTTTCTTAATGGGTTACTACACTCTTTTTCTGCCTCTCTGACGTTTTTATCTGACAGTACATGCAGAGGACTTATTCAGGCAATTTTATAGCTGTATTATTGGACTACAACACTTTCTTTCATGCTCTCTCCCATATTTTATATAACAATACATGCAGAATAATCACTAACCTGCCTGGTGGCGCAGCTTTAGCAGCCTATCAGCATAGGCTTGCTGATTCATAGCACGGTCACCTGCAGCTGTAAAGTAAATGAAGGGATATTGAGACATACCTATCCATTATATGTACTTCATTATCAATTCTTACATACTGCATTCCATGGCTACATACTCAGTTGTGGGGCATCCCATGGGCCTCCTGTATCCATTGGTTCAGACGGTCCTGCTTTCATCTCTTCAGGTCTGCATGGTGGTGATGGACCTGCTCACCAGTCTGAGGAATGCATGTGGCACTGGTGAGGTCACGAGCTAACCGGTTCCAAGCCTCTGCCTTGTACTCCTTCCTTTGGAACTAGCCCTGCAGGAGTCTTGACTTGTGACGGTAGACAAGGAGCCAAACCATGTATTTGGACACTTCGATGCCCCAACGTTGAGCTCAGAAGCATGTTCCCCCTCTGACACCAGGCATTCTAACTGCAGATGTGAGCTACAATCAGTTATGGTGTATATTCCTACCTGCGGGGCATAAGTATGCTGCATTTCCCGCACTTTTTTGTGATTGGCCGGTATGTAAAATTCTCGGCTGACTGCAGACCTGCTTAGTAATGGTTAAACTACCATTCGTAAGTATATGAATGTTAATAGTGGCTGTTTTTCTTATGTTGTCATGGCTTAGTGGTTCTGTACTTTGCTTCTGATGCACAGAGTCCTGGCTTCGAACCTTGTCATTCATTTTATTTTCATACTATCCAGACAGGCTAGGGGGTGTGGCTGCATTTAAGCAACTTTGCTCTACGTTGCTCCTCAGTGCTCTATGGTGCCCTGGTTGGTGTGGCACACACGTCTGCGCAAACACATTGCGCTAGGTAAAGCGCCATTGAACTATGGGCAATTGTTTTGCGCTAGGTAAAACGCTATTAAACTATGGGCAACTCTATTGTGCTGGGTGAAGTGATGCTTAACTGCAGGCAATTTTATATCAGGATCCTTTAAAATATTTATTTTGTTCACTGATACATTGGCCATTTCACTGCTTTTTAGTAATGTTTAAACATATTTGTCAGGTATTATTTCATATACTGACTTAAAAAATAAATACGAAGGGGAGTGGTGGGACTCGAACCGTGAATGCCTTTTCTTTGTGCAAATGCTCTGCCATTACGCTATTGCTATTTGGTGTGATTTGCATAAACATTCTTTCTTATGCTCTTCCATGTCAGAATTGCTAACTCTAGCTAAGCAATGGGCACACCAGCACACACACGCGCAAATACAGGCGTTATTTTTGGAATGTAAAAAAATAAATTTAATGTTTTGCGTTTTAGAACTGTGATAGGGGTTTACAATATCAGGGAGTGTGGTGTTGGGTGCAGGGACATTTGAGTGGACTTACTCTTGTGTATTTGCTTTTTTTACTTTTAAAACACTTGCAGGGGCGTGGACATTTAGACTGCTCGGCAGTCGGACATGCCCCCTGCTTTCTTACACGGTCCGTGTAAGACTTACTGTTGAGTGAGCATGCCCTCATACATATTCATGGCACTCTGACATCATACCATTCAACTGCAGCCTCCGATTAAGACTTATTAAGTCTTACACGGAGGATTTGTGAATCTGCGGGATCATTTTTTACAGGGGGAAGCCATCCTACACATCAGGGGTAGGAAGTGAGAGGGGGGATTTTAAAATTAGACAGCAGGAAGGGAATATTTGTGTTAGGGAGTTGGAAGAGAATTTTAACGTTAGGGAGAAGGAAGGAATTTTTAGGTTTAGGGAGTAGTAGGAGAGCTTTAGGCTTAGGGAATGATCATAATTTTAAGTTTAGGGAATGGGATTGTAGCTTTAGGTTTAGGGAATATGCAGAAATTTTATATCTAAGGAGGGGAGCATAGTTGTGGAGTAAGTGAATGAGGACTTGAGTTAGGAACTAGGTGGGAGCTTCTGGGTTAGAATTAGGACCGTAGCAGTATTACAGAGTTGTATAGGTTTGTGTGTTGGAAGAGCTACGTAGTTGCAAATAATCCATTGCTTTTTTGAGCAAGTGGCAGTGTGCGAATGTGTTATGAGTTACAAGCACCTGTAGTAGATGAAAGTTAAATTCATAAACACACACACACACACACACACACACACACACACACACACACACACACACACACACACACACACACACACACACATGTAGTGGTAGTGGTTGACTACACATTTGTTGGCTGTAAGTGGTGTAATAAGTTTGGATTCATACCAGGGCATATGCACATTTGTGCAATTTCAGGTAGATCAAATAAATATCATTTAGGTAGTGGGTATGCTTTGCTGTCATGAGAGCTTTGTATGGTTTCACTTATTTTGCTTGAAATTGCTACTTGTGTAGAAGTAGTATTACATTCAAGTTTTATATCAATGGTATTTCTGTAATTTTTCATTATAACAGTAATGTGGTTATTGACTATATGCAAATATTTGGTGCTGTAAGCTTTTCTCAGAGTTAATGTAAGGCTTTGGGTAGTGTTTGGTGAGGAAGTTTACTTATTGTGCTTTACTTGTGTGAAAAGGGTACATTATTTTTCTGTTGTGATATGTGGGACATCATGGCTCAGCTGAAACTGGGAATATGTCTTTTCCCTGCTGCTGTTCAGTCTTGCAGTTGTTATATTTAATTAGTAGGATATATGGGGGTGCAAACACAAATGGGGATTCAGGAAGGCATTCCTTTTGCATAAAATATTGGGAGATGGTGCTAGGCTTACCCTTTGCATAACATATTTTATATATATATATATATATATATATATATATATATATATATATAAATGACCACTTTCTTATCAGACACCCAGTTACCAAAACCTTCAGAAGACCGACATCTGGAAGACCGACATTTCACATGAGGTAAGTAACTTCTTGGCCACTCCAATTAAATTAAATAAACTAAACAAAACTAAACCCACCGATGAGGGGGCTTCACCCCCTACAACCCCGATGTGGGGTACATCACCTCACACCCCCAACTAAATATACCAACACAGAGAGCGCACTACCATGGGGGGATGGATCAAAGTTCAACAGGATGACCAAACGGTTACTTACCTCGCATGAAACATCTGTCTTCTGAAGGTGTCGGTCTTCTTGTCTCAGGCAACTGGATGTTAGTTAAGTAAGCGGTCGGTCTACTGAAGTAGACCCATAGATATATATATATATATATATATATATATATATATATATATATATATATATATAGATATATTTGCTTTAGATGGTGGTTCATGTTTTTATTCTTTGAGTATCTGTGTTTCTGTCTGGTGAGGTGGTTTGGCAGTAGCATATGCATTTATAGTCTCTCTCTCTCATCAGCTTACAGCAGTACCATGACTGTTTACTTTTGACTGTTAGCATCAATTTGCATTTTTCTCTACTTTGCTTTGTTTGATTTTCATTAGTTGCCATCTCTGATACAACATTTTAAGTAATGTTGGAATAACAGACTTGAAAACATAGCTGAGTTAATTCAAGTGTGAAAAATCTGACCCCTGTAATAAATTGGTGTTACTTGGGTTGAGCTGGTTTCCTTACTGGCTCTGTAGTTTAAATATGTAATCTAATTAATTACTCTGCAACTCTTAGTAGCCTTCTAGATGTAACAGATGACAACCTAAACTTAGGAAAGAAAGGCAAACAGAAATAAGTTCGGACACAAAATAAATGTAATAATTATTAAATAAGGTTTTTTCTGTATGTGACTTGTTTAATGTTGGATTACAGGGAAGGTATCTCATTTTTGGGCAGAGTTCTCAATAAATTAGTCTGGGTATATGGTTACTGGTCAACTCTAGGAGCCTAAACATGAAACTTCACTCCTTCCTTACCCTGGAGGATGGATACATCTGTTTGTTGACTGAGACATGGTTTAAAATGGCAGACAGCACTGCAGCTGTGAGGGTCTATATTAGATGAGCGACCGTTCCCATGTTCGAATCATAGATGGTCAACATCATATAATTGAATGTCAGAAAGGTTGAAGGTGAAAGTCAATGGCTTTTCACGCGCAGAATGGGAAATTTTCCCTTTCTGCACTGAAGTGCATTCTCTGAGTTGGTATATTTAAGTAGGGGGGGGTATGGGGGTGCAGGGGGGCTTTCCCCCCTTTTCAGAGCGGTAAGGTACTTTTTTTTATTTTATTATATAATCGATGTTTCGAACTTCGCTCATATGAGTTCACTCATGTGAGGTTCGAAGTTTTGAAACTTCAACTATGTAATATAGACCCAGGTGTGCATGGCTATAACATCTTTAACACATTTTGACCAGTTACTACACAGGAGAAAAAAAATGGTTTGAGGTGTCTCAGTGTTAACTAAGAAGAGACTCGCATCAAGGCTGGTAAATCAGCATGATGCACTAGAGCTTCTTTGTGTCCAAAAAACCAACAGAAAGGCCCCATGCCTAATATTGGGTAGCTGTAGAACTCCTTCTATTACCCAAGAAAGACACAACATCTATCTAACAGAACTGGAAACACTCAGTATTAAGCCCAAAACCATTTTCATAAGTGAACTAAATTATCAAACTATAGATTGCAAAAGCTACACCACCATTAGTGCGCAAGCACAGAGATTCCTGGATTTTCCTGACACAATGCCCTGAAACACAGTGCTGTGTTTCTGTGGAATAAAGTGAACTGAAGTGTGCTAAGCCATCCATGAATTTTTTTCACAATTTTCTAAGCTCACCCTGCTCAGGGCTTTATTGTTTTGCCTGAAAAGCTGCTTAATTTTGTGGATTACAAGTTCTAGTTAGAAGCTGCTGTGATTTTTTTTTCTTGGTTTCTGATATACATATACATATACATAGGTATCATACAATTAACGACAGTAATAATATACCCATAAAAACATCAATACTAGGCAGCAGTCTGTTAAACAAAGTTCTGCCAGCATGACTTTAGTCATGCACTATTGTACTATAAGGGAAATAATTATTGCATTTTTGGACTCAGGGAGCATGGTTTCACTGGAGAAGTCGCAACACATTTGCAAACATAAAATAATTAGTAAGCAGAAAACTGAAATAATGTACGTATCTAGGGACAAGAGGAATGTCCTGTAATCTAAGTAGAAATTTACTGTCCTAGGTAAGTCAATATTTGACTTTGGGTAAAACAGAACCAAGCAAGACCACAACATATCCATGTATAAAGATATGAAATTACCTGCTATGCAGAACAACAAAGAAGAAGAAACAGACACTGAGTGAGTTATTAATTCCCAAATTTTAGAACATATGTGATGAAATTAGGACACTACCAGATCTACCTGACAGCACCAACAAACCACAACACCGAAAACGAAATCAGAAACACCACATAACCGAACGTTCACAAACACGAAAACCTCCACATCCACCCACACAATAATAATACCGACACAAAACAAACAACAAAAAAAAACAAAAAAAAAAAGCACACACACAACACACACACACAACACACAAAAACACAACAAAAACCTACAACCATAAACACCTACATACCCACTACCAAACCCTAACCCCCAAACCCAAACCCTAAGCTAACCTACTTAACTACTAACTAACTACCTAAAGAAACCTCTAACCCTAACTCACTTAAACCCCCAACCTAACCTAACCATCACACCCACACTAAAACCTAACCTTAACCTAATCCCCACCCTTACTATCTAACTATATAACCACACTTACCCCTACTTCTATCAACCTAACTTACTTACCTTAACCCTAACCCTAACTCACTTAACTTAACCCTTAACCTACTATCCCCCAAAACCCCTCACTACTTAACCCCTAACCACCCTAACCTACAACTCCCTAAACCCACCCACTATCACACCCTATCACTATCACCTACTTCACACTACCCCACCCTAACCCCTACTCACCCACAACCCACCCCCACCCGTCGACACCTGACACTACCACATTCTGTGGTGTCATTTAAGAATAAAAAAAGGCCAGCATTATGGCTTGCTTTTATTGCCCTGGTATTATGAAGGGCAAAGAAACCTTTTGCAGTGACTATTGTGAGTTCCAAAGAATGGCATCCAAGCCATACTTTAAGAATACCTTTTGCCATTAAAGAGGTTCTTTCTGTATATACAGCAACGGACATTGTGGGTCATCATCAGAAAATGGAAACTGGCCTTTAGCCTTAGTAGTAACAGATTACCCAACATATTATGCCTAATAAGTGCTTAGGCAGAATCCATACTGAACAAACTGGTAATTTCTTCATTAGGGTAGGAATTCTCAGAGAAATTCTTTTTGACCAAGGCACTCCATTCATGTGTAGAGGAATGCATGAACTTTGTCAGTGTGTTAAAGTGAAACTGGTAAGGACAGCCGTATACCACCCTCCAACAAATGGGCTCCTTGAATGCCTTAATAAAGCATTAAAGTCTAGGAGAGAGTACTCTTGCAGAGAAAGACTGAAAAACTAGGACTAGCTGCTGCCATATCTTCTCTTTACTCTTTGGTGTAAGAGAAGTACCCCAGGCTGCAGCTGGGTTAACACTTTTTGAATTGCTATCTGGCAGACAATCATGGGGTTTGGTAAATATAAAAAGAAACATAGTGGGAAGAAAATTCACCATTTAAAAGTGTAATAGGGCATTATTCAGATCTGCAAGCCAGTTTAAGAACTGTGATGCATTTAGTGAGATACCGTATGGTGAGGGTGCAGTAAGAGCAATAGACATGTGGCAGATAGTCTTCTGATATAATTCATAGTAATGGATAAAGTAATAGAAGTGGAGCCCCTCCAGAAAACAAGTTCCTTGCAAAGTGGCACAGTACCTTTGAAGTAATAGAAAGTCAGAAAAGTGAATTTTAAGGCACAATAGCTGGGATAAAGGAAACCAGAACAGTTGCCTCATTTACTGTTTTAAAACCGTAAAGAGGCACTTCTATTGAAGCTTCTGTAGTAAATATATTTCCAAGGGGAATTCAGGTTCTCTTAAGATGTTCTGAAGCCTACATCTCAACTGTACAGAACTTTGCAAAATACCCAGAATTATACCAAACATTTTTTTGTCTGTTACTCCTAAAATTTCTGTTTTTCTGGAAAATCATTGAGTATTAAAGTCAATAAATAATTATAGACATTTGAGTTTCAGACTTCATATTCTTCAAAAAAGTGGGCTATTACAAATTTTGTTATTCTAGCAACTTTCTAAGTTTATAAGAGCATTACCTAAAATCTCTATCTTGTTTTTGGCCTTCCTCCACCTATTTTTGATTTTGTCCAGAATTTGTGATCTTAGAAGTTAAAAGTTACAGTCTGAAGTCAAACCAGAGGAAACCTCTGAGAAACAGGAAGTAAACAAATCTGTACTCTTGAAATAAGGACATACTCAAATAACTGCCTGATAAAACCAAATTAATTCAGCACAGCGTAGAAACACTACCTGAAGAGATGGCACACTTAAAACCATATTGAATATCAGGTTCTTAATGCCAAGCAGTTTCAAATGCAACCAAGGTGGGAGGCTTTGCGGCCCCATACCCCCTTAATATGTACACCAACTCAAAGACTGCATACAGTGGAGAAAATGGGTTTGAAACACTTCCATGTGAGAGACATTTACCCTGTCGATGAAATGAAAGTTCGTTGAGTGAACTTTTGATGCTTACTATTTGCTAAGCCCATTTGATGGCCAACAATAGATTCATTGTCTCCTACTTGAAAAGGGCATGTAAATATCGGATACAAACTAAATCTTCAATGTGACACAAGAAGCCCAGTTAAACATATAGGTATTAAGTTTTTATCTATCTATCTATCTGTCTATCTATCTATCTATCTATCTATCTGGGTCTATATTAGAATCTCGAAGTCTGACAATATCGAATACGATATTGTCGACATGAGATTACCGAAAGTGCACAACATTGAATGTTTAAACAGAAATCTCCATAAAGGGTAGATTTCCGTTTATTTCAATGTTGTGCAATCTCGGAGTTGGTATATTTAAGTAGTGGGGTGGATGCAGGGGGGCTTGTTCCCCTGCGTAAATGCTTTATTTTTATTTATTTTTTTTTTGTTTTAATAATTTTTTTATTAGGTTTCGATGGTTTAATACTTCGATGCATAAAGTTCGATCTTTATGCATTCGAAGTATTAAACCTTTGAGGTTATAATATAGACCCAGCTATCTATCTATCTATCTATCTATCTATCTATCTATCTATCTATCTATCTATCTATCTATCTATCTATCTATCTATCTATCTATCTATCTATCTATCTATCTATCTATCTGTCTATCCATCCATCTTGGATAACATAGAATTACATTTGCTAGTCATGGATGCAGCATTATCTGTTGAGTAAACCACCATGTTGCTTACTGAAATGCTGGCATTCCTCATAGTGTCAATTACACAATGAAAAATGGCTTGGTGACTTCCATTGTCTATAAACCTAACTATATTTGTGCAAATGGCCTGGTCACAAAAGCCAAATAACATTACAAGTCATTTGTTATCCTGCATGTTTGAACTCTTAATGAAGTACAAACAGTGCAACAATTTCTGACACATTTGTGTCATGTCTTGTTAGTATTTTGGCCCCATGACATCCCTTGCAACACATGTAGTTTTTGTTGGTCCACAGGTCATTCTTTGCACCTTCTCTTGATCCACTCAGTACCTCTTCATAAACTTCAATAAATAATCCCCAGAAGCAAATGGTAAGTTGTTTTCTCCAAGTAAGCTGGAAAAGGCCAAACATTTTTGTGACCATCCTTGCAGCTATGTGTTTGGTGGTCAGCTTGACCTTTTCAGTGCCCATGTGTCACTGCTGATCATTCTGCCCTCCATATCCAGCATTAATATTGGTAGCAAATGTCTTGCAAAAGGCATATCCTGGGTTAGACGTGCTTTCCATTATCCACTCGTGTGCTATTCTGGCTGCTTTAAAATGTAGTTACCTGCTTCTTTCTAGATTCAGCATCTGTGCAGGAAGGAAGGAAGTAATTAGAACTGACTTCAAGGTAAGCTGCAAGTGCTTATAGCATAGTGAGCTTTCTATGATGATGACAGTTAGGCACAGTAATGATCAGTGTATTATATTGCAGATAATGATTAAAAAATGCTTACCTCTCTGCGTCACTCCACTGCAAAGCTTGTAATAAACAGTAGAAAGGTCAAACTATTGAAGAAAATGCAGGCTACAGATAACATTTTTTGTTGATTATAGCTTTTGTGATAATACACTTTTCTATGGCTGTCAGACGTCAGAGGCTGCTAGAATAGCAGGTTAAAATAACAGGTTTTACATGAATATGCATGGTCCAAAGGCTATGAAATCTGAAACTCAGATGCCCTATTTAGTGATTGCAGGCCTAAATGATTGCAGTGAAACCCACAAGTTTTGTAAAAAAACCTGACCAACAGGCAACGATGTAAGAGTCTCTTCTCTTAACTCAAGCATCTAGAACAAAGCCTGAAATAACTGGGGGGGGGGGGGCAAGGTTTAAACATCAGGAACAGATTGTAAATATTGTTTTTATAAAGTTCAAACATTATTGGAGTTAACAATTTTTTTACAACTATGTCCTTTACTGAAATTCCATAATATTCAAGTCACTGGCTGTAGCTGTGGTAAAGAGTATCCTACCTGGCATCAGTGGGCCACAAACACAAATGCAACTCAAATTAAAGGGATATTGCAGCATGTGGAGGTCTCAGTGTAAGTAGTGCCGCACCTATTTTTCTGTTTCACTCTTGTTTACTAGGGTGGTACTCCACTCTCTTTAAAGCTGAACATATTTTCCAAACATATATTCAACCTTTTTGTACCAGTAATCAATCAGAAAGAAATGACAAGCACACACAGAAGTTTACTTAATGCAAAATTTCAGATCTTTATTAAATGACAGGTTAGTGCAACTAAGTAACTGCCATGTATTTGAAAACTTATTTATAGAGAAGGAATACAATAAGGAAGGACCAAAGACTGTATGTTAAGGAGCCATATCTCCCTCCTTTTGGCTTAATCAGAAAGAAATCAATTCTGTGTACTCTCTACATACATGTACATTAATAATATTAATATTATTAATAATTAATAATATTAATGAGAATTTAACATTTCCCAGAAAAAGAACATTGGATTTTAAGAAAATTAATGATAAATGTTGTTCAGTGTATGTTTACTTTTACAGAGTGGTTTAAATAAAAAATCTTCAAAATTGCCCAAGTGTGATTTGATGTTCATTAATTGAGACTTATTATAATGCCCACTTTTTCAAGGCAGACTGATGTCTGGAAACTGAAAGATTATACGCTGGGAGTAAAACAGCGAACTCATGACCTTACTTTGTGTTTAAATGCTATTTACATAACCATGGATATGATTCTCTGCCTTATTCCTGATCTCTGGCTAGTGCCAGTTAGGTTAGAGCTTGTAAATACACCTTTGTGGCACTTTTGCCTTAGAAACTTCCTCAGGCTCATTAAAAAAAATATCTAGATAGTCAATATAATTGTTTTTTTTTAAATGAGAATACATTATCTAATTATTTAGATGATGGGTGAAAAATACTGCTGTGGCTTGCCATTACAGATCTTTTGTTAAGTGAGGGCCATTAAACTATTTGGGAGCCTGTGGGGCCATCCACGACTGACAGTAGACCTGTGAGTCTCCAGTCTCTAGAATAATCAATAAAAGACCACAAGAAAAAAAAAACACATTGTGGATACTTTTAGAGAGGAAGTATTAAAACTGATCATAATATTGTCTTGGTGATAAAATGGTAACAAAATGTTAACTCTTGGATTTTAACAAACAATACTATTTCAGGAAGTGTGAGGGCCATAGATTGCCATAAAGATCTTTATTTTTGAGTATTTTATTGACATGCTATATAACAATTAGCAGCAAAATAAACAATCTGTATACTAAAGTAAAAAAATGTATAGTGACAAAGATCATCTTATTCATTGATCCCCTAAAAATGTATTTATTGAACATCTGTTTATCAGGATAAACTGAATTGGAAAGAGGCCTTTTTCAGTGGATGCCCAGGGAGAAAAGCTCTAGAGGCAATTAACAAATTACATAAGATACACTAGTTATACATATCATAAATTTAGACTGAGTTACATAGACTGAAACATGAACATAATTTATACAGGTTGGTAATAAAATATAAAAAAATATCAGGTGATTATTAAATCACCAGATGCTTAAAAAGCAAACGGTGATTGATCGACCCTATGTAAGCAAAAGCTTACAATGTCAAAGTGTCAGAACAGCAATTTTTTTCCAAGGGGAAAAAAAATCGCTGTTCCAACAAAAAAAAAATAAATAAAAATCAATTTCAAACATTACATTAAGTGGGGGGCTTCACCCCCAACCCTCAATGTGGGAGGCTGCACCCCCACCCCCCCTACTTAAATATACCAACTCTGAGACCGCACTACAGTGCTGAAAATAGCAAAGTCCTGAAGTGGCCAAGCAAATTCTTTCCCAGGGATATTTTGCATTTTCAGCCTTTTAAGTTCGACCAAGACACATTCATTCGAAAGAATGTGTCTTTGGTCTTCTAATATAGACTCAAAATATCCAATAATCTCTAAATTCCAAAGATATTTCCATATCTTTAATCAAATTTCACACTTTATGAACATACAAAGATCCTTATACATATTCTGTGGACTATATGTTTAAAAAATAATTGCTGTTACAATTAACACCACTATCCTTACCTCGGTGCATTGCCTCACTGTTAAAGGAAAGTAAGAACCCTCCATGTCCAGTAACCAAAAATACTAAATTATTAACAAAGGGTAGGTTATAGTTCACAGCCATAGTTCAACACACAGCTGATTTTCATATCCTAAATATAGTTTTAAAAATCATAACCAATGCAAATAGTCATAGTCCAAAGACCCACATCTCCAAAAGGTAATACCTTGAAAGTTTGGTTAGTTATATTGCCTACTTGGATTAAGTTGCCAAAGGTGGGAAGATTTAAACCTAGTAAACTCTAAAGCTGGAATTTTCTTCAGGCATTTTATAGAAGAAAAAGATTTTGCCATACAGCATATAGAAACCCTATCATCATATGCAAGGAGTTTCTGATTGAAAGCAGTGCTGATCAATATTTCTGAATAAAAAACTTATATCGATAAAGCCTTCCTCCCTTTCCTTTTATCCTCAATCAAATTATGAAAATATTAACCACATATAATTTACAGAATAAAGATCTCAGTTGCAAATATTGACAAATTTATATAGGATATCCTTGGTAAACAGCACTGCATTGTTGAAAGGATAGCAAATTTCCTTGGCTGAGGTACAGTAAATCTCCCCAAAGTATATTGCCTTTCTTAATCAATTAAGTCCAAAAATTTGTGTTTGATTCATTTTATAACTGGCAGAAGCCCAAAGTATCTCTCATTTACCTCTCTCTCATCCTCCACTTATTTGAAAATGGAGCTCTTCCTAGAACCTCTGTTCTAGCCTGTCAGGGTCCACAATCTTTTTTGTTTACCTCCTTTCTTCCAACCCAACAAAATAAATTGTATCTCAGGTATCATTCATAATAAGTGTGGCAGTACAATAGCCTGTACCAAACTGCATATAACCACTGCTGCTAAGTATAAATGCAAATCGAGAAGACCCATACCTGTTTCCATAACCAGAAGAAATCATTTTTTCCTAAGCAACCATCAAACATTTTCCATCTCAGATAAAAGAGGATACCATTCTGAATTTGTTCAGGATATGTAGAACAGTATAATCATGGAAGTGTCTTGTCAATAAACAAACAAACACATACATACATACATACATACATAAATAAATAAATGTCAACAAACAAAACATCATACTTGCCCATTCTATCTCTGTAACACATTCCTGAATTGATTCCATAATTGGGTAACATTTGCTTTTACCATCTTAGTCAAATTACAATGAAGATGGATACCCACATACATGCATTGATAGGAGATTTGAACATTAGATAGCAGTCTTTTAATTAACTTAATCTTATACTTTTCATTTAAGGAAAATTGTGTTGACTGCACATATTCATCATCAACCCAGAAATGTTACCACCCCTCCACACACACAATTTGTTAAACTCTTGGTAAAATCTTCAGTATATCTGTCAATCACAGCACTTCATCATCTGCATACCATGCAGAAATACAGGGTCTATATTATAAAACCAAAAACCAGTTTCAGCGAATACCACAACAGCAACACATATACATAGATCGAACCGCAAATACGCCGAGCCCCCCAAACCGCGAAATTTAAAATCTCGAATCGTTATACTCAGCCAAACCCAATGTGCACTACATACTACGTACCCAGACATAATAAATAAAACACATACATACACTAACCAAACCCTGCTTCTAACTCTACACTAAACCTTACATACATTACTATCTATGTGCTTACCTTAACCCACACCCTAACCCTAAGGTCCGTAACTGTCACACACTTACCATACGGAGATATACCCAAACAAAACAAATAATCCACAAACATACACTTAACAAAACCCTACTTCTAACCCTACACTAAACCTTACATACATTACCTATCTATGCACTTACCTTAACCCGCACCCTAACCCTAAGGTCTGTAACTATCGCACACTTACCTTACGGAGCTATACTGCAGACGGGCCAACCATGACAATTTTGAATTTCATGGTTTTGGACATTCCCCATTTCCACAGTTCACGCAATATGTGTTGTTCTTTTCCAATTTGCTTAAGCGGATCTTCAGGCTTCTAATATAGGCCTGAAATACACACCTGCCCATTACACATCTGAGTACCCCACCTTGTGCAATGCTGCTGCACAAAAATGAACTGAAATTTTGATTACCCAAGTAAAAAGTAGGAGTGACAACAGACTGCCTTGTCTCATACCTTAAGATAACAAAAATGCTGTTGGCATAATACCAGTAGTCATAATCTGATCCAATGGTTCTCTATTCAACATTTTATATTTGTCCATGAAAATCACTCTAATGTCAAAAGCCTCAAAGACTGTCCACATAAATATCAACAGATTTAAAATCCTTTTGAAGGTCCAAGAAAAAGTTGCTACTGGTGTATCTGCATGCTTAAGTCTACTAATCTGAAACATATTCTGCCACAAAAGAGTCAGACTTGACCCTCCCTGCCAGTCTTTAATAGCCCACTTTGCAAACCATGAATTAAGCCACTTATAATCTATGTCAAACATCTGGCCAATAACTTAGAAAAAAAATCATTGATTCCATTTAAAAAAGAAAAATAGTTCTAACATCTGATGGTTTGGGATTTACGTTCTTCATAGGTAACAAGACTAAACAGGGTAGTCTTAAACTATAAGGAAGAATAATTAAAATGCTTGCTGCCTCAAATAACTGCAAGGCAGTTTAGCCAGAATATTTTAGAAGGTTTTATAAAACTCCACAGGAAGATCATCCACCCCTGGTTCCTTAGAATTACATAGACTGTCAAGACAAGAGATAATTTTTTCAGTTTAAATGGATTGATTCAACATCTCTAAATCCACAATACTCACCAGGGAAATCTGAAGCCCCTAAAGGAAGAAACCCTTCTCTTCCTGACAATTTAATATTTACTTATGATATTCTCACCATCTGTAATCACAGAATAAAGGTATCTCTCTTTTTTCCTTAGGTCTACATGAAAATAGCTTAGGGGGTGTTATCTCATTAGCACAACAGAGCAATTTACATTTCCTCCCTTCAAGTATGAATAATATGTTCATAATATAAAGCCCAACATTCCTTTTTACGATACAATAACTGCTCTCTAGACATCCTTGCAGCTTTGCCTGCCTTTTTATTCTGACATTTCAAACTCTTAATATGCTGCTCTAACTAATTTTATTGTGGTTCCTAATACAATGATTACATCATTAACCTTAAATCAGATCTTTAAGAAAATTCTTAAATTCCTCCTATCTCTGTATAACCAATCTAGGTTGCTAAACATCCTCCTTCCAAAAGCATTCAGTTTCCCCAATTAACATCTCCACATTTATATTCAAATGCAGAATTACTATATCCATGCTCCAAGGAGGTCTAAGGCCAAGGGGTTGGGGGGTTGGCATAATGGTTATGATTTTTACCTCACAGACACAAGATACATGGTTTGATTTTCACGTTTGAAAATAAAATTTGCTAGATGTAAAATGGCCCACAAAGGCAGCTAGCCTAGTACTTACCTATAAACCTATGTACCTTATTAACCAGGTTCAAAATATCCAATGAAAGAGAAATATATTCAGCTAAAACACAGCTCTCATGTTTTGTTGAAATCTCATCAGTCAAAAAACAGCACCAATAAATTTATAGTCCAACAAGAAATAAGACCAAAATGTTCAACATCCACAAGTTTAATAAAATGCAAAGCTTTCGAGTAATAAACTCTTTTTCGATGCATGCAATTTCAATAAAGCTGAAAAGCTTTTATATAAGAGACCAGCCAATAAAAACACATCAATTACATAAGGACATCATAAGAGCAATTTAAAGCCACTTAAGGCAAAAAAGGATTCAAAGATATTCCCGTCTAGATTTTAAACGGGGCCTAATACTAATGGCAGAATGTGAACCTAATGGTACATCAGACCTAAAATAATTGATCCACTTATATTCAGCAGTTTCAGTGGCATTAACAATACTACCTACCCTTTCAGTCACAAAGACATTTTGTAGTATTCTAAATATAAACTTATGCATATTCCCTTTTTCTGAAATATGCTTATAAAGTGCATTTGTATCAACACACCTACATATTTCAGATAAATGGGCTCCTATCCTTTCTTTCAGCTTCATATTAGTTTTGCCAATATAAAAGCTAGCACATTCTGTGCAGTTAGCTATATAAACTAAATTGGAAGAATGACACGTTTCTGAAGCTTTGATGTTAAAAACTTTCTTAGTAATCAGATGTACAAAGGTTGTATCCATTAATAGTATTACAAAAAGTGCAATTGTAGCATGGTATAGTTCCATATCTACTAAATTTAGCTTTAGATTTATCAATTCTCTTAACATCTTTATAACAGAGTGCCTATTTCAAATGTTGGTCTTTTTTAATAAATTAAATTAGGTTTAGAGCCCACTACATTAGGCACTTCAGGGTTTGAGCATAAAATGGACCGATTTTTACCTACTATATTCTTAACCATACTAGTATAGTTGTTATATTTCAAACAGCATCCCAGACTATACTTCTTAACTGGATGAAATGCTTTCAACCCCCTGACCATCCGTAGATGTCTGCAAAGAGGAGCCAGTTAAATATGATCTTTCATCAATCACAGTGTCTTTTAACATTTTTATTTAGATTCTCAGTATAACCCCTACTCATAAAGTCACTGGCCATACTGTCTACTTCTTCAAGAAAATAACTTTGCTCAGTATTCAAGTGACTTGCCCTCAGAAACTGGCTTTTAACTACCCCTCTATACATATGTCTAGGGTGCATGCTGTCATAGTGTACATATCTGGTAGCCTGTACATCCTTTTTATATATTTTGGCCTGGTAGCAACCATTAGATGGAACCAATTCCACATCTAAAAATTGGATGGACTCTGAGGAAGAGTGGACATCAAATTTCAAAAACTCAGTACTATTCTCCAGATAATTAACAAACACTTCTTTATATTATCCCAGACTAATCACTGAAATATCATGTTCAAAGATACATCACAAAAGTCTGGCTATATGAAACAAATACACAGAACCATAGTTCAAGAGTGTAGATTTGCACTTATCAAGAGTATGTTTTAGAAAGTCTGAAAGCCACATGAAGCAATGTATTAGAATGAAACCTATTTTAATCCAAAGTAATCATGGAGATGACATGCAAAGTAGTAAAGTGAGATATACTCATATACAGCGAATAGTGCTAACTTATATAAATTTATACCAAGGCACTTTCAGGTGTCTTGCAGTCATTCACAGCGTAACAACCTGACTGATAAGCTTTGAGTAGTATACCTGTATCCTTCTGTTATAGTCTAATTTTCCCTAACCTACAAAAGACAGTTTTAGCCAATTCATAAATTACTGACATCTGGCACTCAGATATGCTTTGAATTCACCTAGGATGTGAAATTTGACAATGCTTATGTCTCTATACTTAGATAAAAGCATCTACCCTTAAATATTTGCTTAATATGGCAAATACTTTTTATTATCAGCCACCTATACATAAGCACGACTAACAAAAAAAAAATATGCAGAGGACAAATTATGGCTAATCTAAATCAATACACAGAAGGTTAATTACAGATTATATGGAAGCAAAACAGTCACTATGTAAAACTAACTGGAGTGAGGTGTTCAGTGGAAAAACTGCAGATGTAATGTGGAAAGTTTTGAAAGAGAAATTGTTTGAGTGCAAACAATCAAAAAAATGTTTAACATCAGGATTTAGGCATACAGCATAAGTGGGATATCAGTGGTGGCTGGTGACTTCAAATCTAAGGGGGCTGCAGGAGACAGGTGAATGGGTGTGGCCAACTAAAAAGGGGTGGAGCTATGGTGCAATGGGATCAATGTTGGAAATGCTTACTAATTTACATAAAATAAATGCTCACTCACTATGGCACATGCTAAATACTCTACACAGCACACATTGTTACATATGTGTACAGGTTGATTTGAAGATTTACCTCTGCGGTATGCTGCAAACAGTACTTCGTACTCGGTTTCTGCACCTGATGAGAAGCTGTGGTCTGGTCTGGAACACATCAGGTCATACTGGATTCCCACCCCCCCTTTTTCGTGGAGGCTCAAAAGGGACAGTTCAAAGTTTCCCAAGCAAGCACTATTCATGTGACCCCACCTGGTTCCAAATAAGTGCTTGTAGTCTTCTCTTTTGGCTGTTCCCATTAGAGGTTACCACAGCAGATAAGTTTCCAATTTCTTCCTGTTCTCTGCATCGTGCTCTGTCACACCAACCACCTGCATGTCCTCTCTCACCACATCCATAAACCTTATTTTAGGCCTTCCTCTTTCTCTTACCAGGCTGGCAGCTTCATCCATATCATACTTTTCCCAATATACCCAGTATCCCTTCCTCAGCACATGTCCAAACCAACCTAATCTCACCTCACTGGCATACAAATACTGTGGATGACTTTCAAGATGATATCATTTAATTGGCCCAACATAATCTAAAATGGACACATGTTCATTGTTATGCCAGCATTACTAGGACTAGCTTAATATTCATTGCTAACCAGTACAGATGGGGTTAAGCATCAATAAAACAGTTTACAATTATCCTTGATGAAGAAGCTGCTTCTTGCAGAACTGAGAAGGCAGTGCAAAAGGAGCAGGCAGAAGATAGAGTACATAAAACAACGAGAGAGCCTCACAAAGACTTGTCCTACATAGACAGACTCAAAAAACTCCAACTATTCTCTGTCTCATATTGCCTACTTACAGTATAGCATGGTCAGCTACACATTGCAGTTTGTCCTTCCTTTCCATTGGACAGTTTTAAGATTCCATCCTAGATCTGTCATGTACCCTGTCCATGGCCTGTTTAGCATTTGTATTCCTCTCCAAGACATGAGTAAGCTGCGATAACATATAGTGTAGGTAGCTGCTATATGGAAATGTATTTATTGCATTTGATTACTGGGAAAATCTGACTGAACAATAAAATCCCTTTTCAGTGAGACCCACAGAGAAAATATCCAACTAACAAAGATATATATACATAACATACATACAGTATACTGAGATAACAAACATCTATGCTAAGGTAAAAGGAGTAAAATAAAATCCACATTGCCATACATACTTACAGTGCACACATATTCTTTCACACTGCAGTCTACAGTACACAGAGTTTCATTCTGTATGTTTGTATATATACCTAGCCCAGTTACACCTTCTGTGTATTTCAAGCTGCATTAGCCAGCATAAAACATCTCTCAGGCTTGTGCGCATTTATTTAAGGTTACTTACGATGAGCAGATTTTAGCCTAGGTCAAATTCAACAATATACATCTTGCAGCATACCTCTCAACTTCTTAGAGCAAGAAATCTGGACAAAAACATATAAGAGTGGGACAAAGGACCAAAAATAGGGACAATTTTTAAATATTGCTCTTCTTACAAACTTAGAAAGTTGATAGAATAACAGGTTTTGCATTAGCATGAATTTTCTGAAGGGTATATGAAGTCTGAAACTCCAATGTCTGTCATTACTTTCTAACATCAGTCTTTAATGATTTCTCTTATGTCACTTAACAATCATGCACATTTTGCTTTCAAACTTCCACTAGTATCACTCATTGACAGTGGTGACAAGTACTGACTGTGGTTTCTTTTTGAGGATAAACTCTTGGCTAGGCTTGTAAGGGCCCCAGGGGCATTAGCCTAGTAACCTCTTATGATCCTATTTAACACACCCCAAACTAGAGAAAAAAACTTACAAGATCAACTTACAGCAGTTAAACATTCAATATGCCATTCAGTAATAATTTATGAGAATACATTAACAGAGTAAAATGTTGGGCTCAGTGTTGATCAGGTGGTTAGATTTAAATGGCAAAAAAGTGGTATAACAAAAGAAACAAGCTAAAATATATGTCTTAAACATTAGACATAAGAACTGCCGATACAGATTGTGCAGATGCCTGCTTGAGAACAGTAGCAGGTGGTCATCAGTATCAAAACAATCTCCATGTGCCTGTCTTGGGCAAGATTAATGACATCTCAGAAACCATCACACTACTGAAAAATGACGATGAAATGTCTTCAACTCTGCATGTGGGAACCAATGATGAGAAAAATGCCAAGAAAGAGATGTAGTATAAATTTTTGTAACTGGGGAAGAATGCAGAAATTCTATCAGTATGGCAGGTTCAACTTCAGACATTTTGCATGTTCCACTTTGTTGCACAGGAAGAACTAAAACATCAGCTACATTTAAAGCATACAGAAACAAAAGCCACACACACACACACACACACACACACACACACACACACACACACACACATACACACACACACACACAAATTATGAATTTATTTTATAAAGACATGCTGGTTGATTTTTTTTTTTTTTTTTTGCTAAACTTCTAAGTATTGTATTTTACTTTGCCCTGCCCTGTGACTTGTGCCATTGCTGAAAAGAGCCCAAGAAACACCAGTACACTGTCTTCTTAATAAACAAAATTAATTAATTAGCATCAGAAAAAGAACCATTTTGCTGTCATTTGTTATTGACTTGCCCTGGGACATCCCCAATGTCAACTACATTCTCTGTGCAGATGATGTAATTCTAATAAATGCTACTAGTTTCCCTAAACCTAAACTACTATAAAAATATCTTCAGAAAGACTTTAAGCTTCATAATGTAACTGGTTTACTAACAGAAATTTTCCAATATCTCTTCAAACAAAACTACTGTTCTCACATTTTGTACTACCCAACAACCCCTCTAACAAACCCTACTAGAAATCCTTTACATTTACTCATTATTTCAGACATAACATGGCATGGCCTCTTATCAAGTCACCATCATTCCTTTACAAAAACACACAGAACATGATACATAGAACAAGCTAGCTACACATGAAATTGAAATTTAAAAGTGTTCTCTATACCTCAACTCAAACATAAGGCTCTGACTCTCAAAATCTAGTTTATGAAAAACTGATGCTGTTTTAGTGTCCACAAGAGAATGGTTCAACTTCAAGTAAATTAATTGTTTGCAACTAAAAAAAGTCACACTTTTCTTCTAATACATTACATTCAAGGGATCCAATAGCTGTTATGGTTGCTTGCTAGCAAGTTATTTTATTTATCATAATTTAAATTTATGGAAAAGTTGTTGAGCCATTAACTACTTTACTTGCACACTACACAGTCAGTAGTAAATAAATGTTGAATTCAGTTTCACAGAGACACACTTACCTCAAAAAAAAAATGAATGAGTGATTGGAGTTTGAGACTGTCCGACCATTTCCAACCGTCACAAGTAAAGGCTTTTTTTTTTTTTTTTAAGTAGCTGGCTGGCTGCAAGTCAAGGTCCAAACTCGGGAATCTAGGCAGAATCTTTTATCTTTCCTCTCCAGTCCGTTGCAAGCAAGCACCCAAAAAGTCAGACAGAGATTTAGATCATACGTTGATTAATTTAAATAAATAAATTAGCAATAGACAGCACTAGTACCCGCGTACCTTAGCAACTACAGAAGTAAGTTACCAAAGTTCAAAGTACCTGTCCTGTCTTGCACTGCCTGCTAAATTCTGATTTTTTCTGTCTCTCTTTTTCAGAAAGAGTGTGAGAATCAATCAGTAGTCATCCTGCCATTCACGTCATGTACGTGACTGCTGACGTGGCAGTCCACCCTCCTTCCACTTTACTGTGCGGTTATGGCACAGACTTCTGGGCATCACACACTGACGCAGAACTCTCCATAGTCTGGACTGCCTTTACAGCATTCTGAGACAGTTCAGCAGGCAGCAGCTTCAGAGAAAATTAAAAAAATAAATAAAATGGAACTCGCTGAGCAACGAGCATGCATAGTTCGAGTTCCTGAATTTTGCGAGTCAGTCAAACTTGTTTTTATAGTAAGTTAGACAGTTTTTTTTTAATTTACAAAATATTTTATTTTTTTAAGTTGTGTCTTTTCTTTTTCTTCACACAGCTGGAGGGGCTGCAGTTTTGCAGTCCAATGCCACGAGCCGTCACTGGGGGATATATTTCCATAAGAACAAGATATCTGATTAAGGTGAGAGACAAAAATACAATAAATGGAAGTGAGGTTGAACTATATCTTTGAAAACTGAAATAAACAAGATGGACAAACGGATTAAGCATAGTATGAGACAAGATCAAGAAAAATTTGAAGAAAATTTATATAAAGATATTGAGAATAATAGGAAGCTTTTTATAGATACATAAGATGTTGAAGGAGTAAAGACACACAAATTGATAAACTGTGTGCAGATTCTAAAATTTATTCTCAGACACAACAGATTATAGATATATTTACAAACTCTTATGCAAAACAGTTTGGCTCCACAAAAGGTGTGGTAAATTGTCCTAGTGACATCCAGGTAATCCCAAATACTGGAATCAAATTAGATTATATTGAAAAAGAACTGCGCAAACTGGATCCAAAGAAAGGACTGGGAGGAGACGGAATTAGTGACAATGACCTGAAAACACGTCAACAAAAACTTACAGTAACATTATATTTATTATTCACTAGGTCATATAAATAAGGGGCATTTCCTCAAGATTAGAGACATGCACTTATTAAACCTGTTTTTATGGGAAAGGGGAGTAGGAAAAACCCAGAGACATATAAACCCTTAAGTCTACTTTCATTTTGCAGAAAAATAATGGAGAAGGTAATATTGGATAAATTATTGTCAGAACTGGATAGGTTGAGACTTGAAACCATATATCAGCATGCATATGTTGAAAACAGATCTATTAACGCCTGTAACATGGTGTTCTATAACAATATAATAACATTTATGAATGAAAAATTATGCTTTGATGTAATTTATATAGATTTAACTTCATTTTGACAGGGACATACACATAACACTGATCAATAAATTAGTACAAGTAGGTATTGATGTACTCTTGATAAGATGGCTAGTTGCGTGTCTTACAAATAGGACATGGCAAGTATCATACAGTAACTGGACAGTCAAAATTCTTGGTTGCAGTCAGGGTGTCCCACAGGGCTCTGTCCTAGGCCCTTACTTGTTTAGATTGCATCTTTCAGACCTAACTTTTTCATCTGAGGTGTTCTGCAAAGTATATACAGATGACCTGAAATTGGGTTAACTAATTACATGTGTTACAGATAAGGCATGTCTGCAAAATAACTTGACTAAATTGATAATTTGGGCACAGGAGAATAATATGCTGATAAATACATCAAATGCTAAGCATATGAGATTTGGTAGGCATAAATTGAAAGGTGAATATTTAATACAGCACACAGTGATTGAAACTGTGCACTCATTTAAGGACCTGGGTATATGGGTAGATTCAGTTATGAGGTTTTCTAATTATATCAACCAATTGGTTAATGATAGTTATAGAACTATAGGTTGTATAAAAAGATTTATAAAGTCTAGGAAATCAAAAATAATGAAGTCATTGTTTGTTAGTTACATTAGACCCATACTTGAGTATGGAATAACAATATGGAAAGCCTATAAGAAAACAAGCAAGAGCAAACTGGAAAGAGTACAATAGAAATATACCAAGGGTATCCATGGATGTGAAAATTGAAGCTATTATGAAAGACTAAAATATCGGAACTTGTACAGTGTCTCTTATCGATATCTAAGAGGAAATCTTATTCAGGTATATAGGACATTTAGTGATAAGTACCTCTGGAAATGTTTGGGTTTAACAAAAAGCACTAGAGAATCATCAGACAACCTACGTAGGAGATTTTATAGGAATGAGAAGTGTACTAATTGTTTCTCTGACAGAGTAGCTGATGCATGGAACAGACTACAAAATTACATTAAAGCAAGTACTAGTTTAGATATTTTTAAGAACAGCCTGGATGCTTATTATGGAAACAAGTGTTTTTGTTATATTGGCAAGCTAGAAGGGCATTAATGCCCGTGCTTGACATATCTGTATGTACATATGTATGTAAATGTTCATTCTGGCAGTTTCACTGAAAAAAATCATACAGCAGGTAGAAAAGATGAGGAGGAAGAAAATAAATTCATACTGGCAGATTCTTGACATACATCACCCTGGAACAGGTATAATTGTAATGTAAAAAAAGATGGAAAGTGTTCAATAACCTAAGCTATAAGCACTACAACACAATCTGCACTTAGACCTATTTTAAATATCTCACAATGTTATGATCTGCTCCTGGATGAAGCTATATCACTTATTATGTAATTTCTGTACACTTCACTTTGGAGATAACAATATAGCATTGTATAGCTTGAAGCACTAAGACCCCTCAATGGGAAGTATATTTCTTATGACTCATGTTAACCTGAAACTGCTACTCTGCGCTGATGCCACAACTACCATTTGAGACAAGCCTGACTCTGGCTGACACATTTACTTCAGCTGATATATGAAAGATATCTGACACTGTTTACTGCATGTGAATTCTGAGATGTGTTTGACACTGGCGGCTTCATTCCTTGCAGGTGATTTGAGACATACCTGGCTCTAGCTGATAAATTTAGTCGAGGTGATATTTGAGAACTGCCTGGACGCTCATTGGCCAATACATTTCCTGATGAACATATATGAGCTATGTCTGACTCTGGCTGAAATATTTATTGCAGAAAAGTTTACAGGGAATGCTCACAGTATGCCACATATTTTATTATTTGTTTACTTATTCACCTTTGATTACCAGGAAAGTCTGACTGAGCAAAGCTCTTATACTGCAGAGGCCTTTGAGAAAAGCTCCATGGTCCATACATTTGTGCAGGCGGTTAGTATGAGATAACTAAAAAATATCCTAATCAATACAAAGGTATGCTTATTTTTTCAGGTGATCACCATATTAAGAACATTATTTATGGCATACTGAGGCTGCTCACCTCAACAGAACATTCAACATTATTTTACAGTTTATGTACATAGTCACACTGAAATTTTAGTACATACGAGAGGAGGCACATTTATATTTTATCCCAACAGTTACTCATTTAAGCCCTTACACAAGAAACAAAGTGTGAGGATTTCATGATACATAATTTATTTTGCTGCACACAAAGGGGACTTAGTAAAAGTATTTGTAGAAGGGAAACACTATGCTGTTGATTTGATAACTATGATTTCAATGGGATTTTAAAATATTGATGGGATAAGGTTATATTAAGAAGGGCATCTTTTCTCAGCCTGTGGTGTATCTGTATAAAGCCCTGATTGTTTCCCACATGACCTATATTTAACCAGTAGCACAGATACTGGAGTGATTGGAGAGAATGGGGGTGACTGACAAACCCCAGTTCTCCCATCCTGGGGGGAGTGGGACTTGCCTATGCTTACTGCAACAACAACATTAAGAGCCTGAAGAGCCTCATGCCACAATTAGTGTACTGCTAGGTCAGGAAGATGTGCATGAATAGAAGCAAGCTTGTACCATTGTTGAGCTCTCTAACCTGTCACATGTTGTTGGAGGTTAGGGCACACACACTCACAGGCTGCAGCATGATGCTACGTCACTGTCCTCAGTCTCCTCAATAACCCTTGATATGGGTAAGGTTAAGCCCAGGAAAGGATAAGGCAGAACAAATAGACCTGGCGAAAGAGGAGAAGAGGTGTTAGCAACTGATGGTAGAGGAACAAAAATAAATAAATAAAATAAATAAATAAAGGGGATAAGTAGTGTGGTTGGTACATGTGCAGCACCGTTTTACTAGCATATGCATTTTCAATGAGATCTTTAATTGCAGATAAGATGAGACATTTATGATGTCTTTAGGGACATATTTCCACAGTCTATCATTGTATACAGAGTATAGGAAGTCACCTTTATGACGTTTTTTTCAGTGAGGTCATTTCTCAATGGAATGTGTACCAGTTTAATTACTTGCTGCTGGAAGGCCATCAATGTGAGCTGCACAGGATGTTGTAGGCAGTATTAATGTAAGCATATACTAATAAATTAGATGGCTCCAGCCAGTTAATGGACTAACATGCAAGGCAGTGATGTACTGGGTGAATGTGATAACTTGCAAACTTTAAAATTTTATTATGCGACTGCTCCATCTGGTTAGTTGAGAGGACTCTAGATTAATCAAAATTGATGAGGGTAGATAGGTTTGAGCTATGGTTCAAAGGCATGCTGAGACAGAAAATATTTCACTTTATAAATAATTCTTAGTTTATAGTTGTAGTTTAAAATGACTATTGGATGTACTGACTGAATTTTAATCTATAATCAATTATTTTTTACCAGAAAGGCTCATCCAGACTCTGCTACACTTTGCTGTGAAGGAAAGGTTAGTTTGCTTTTATTTTTTGTCTTTTGTATTACTTTATTGCCTTTCTATATTTTGAATACTGTGGCTTGTTTTCTTTACCTTGTATTTTACTTGCATTCTGCATTAACAGCATATTAAAACTTCAAAAGAGACCACAGCTCTCTCTCTTTTGAGTCAGGCAGAGTTTTTTTCCCGCCGTCCCACCCAGTTACAGTTGGCTTGTTAAATACCACTATCGTTCTAGTTGCCTGACTCTTATGCTAATTTGACCATATATCTCATTTCCTCTCTACTTTCACTGGCTTGTGTGAGTAATCACAAAATCATCATTTTTGAAATCCCCCCCTTCAACTATTTAAATTTATTGCCCATCCTACTGTATTCCATAGTACCAGAATACAAAAGTGACCACCCCTTTCAACCCATCTTGCTGTTTTAAAAATAGTAACTCTCCACTAAACCTTAACTTTTTAAACAGGTAAAACTTAAGTTACCTACTTTCACATCTAACTTCTCTAGTGCACACTGCAGTGTGCATTTTTTTTTCATCTTACCTTTAAGCATCCCTGTGACTAGCACTTTCTCTAATAACTGCTGGAAACCACTAGGAAACCACTAGGAAGCCTTAAACAGATACAAGCACTCAACTCTCCTTGTTAATAAGGACAAATTAATAGTAGGCACTAAACAGCCTATAATTGCAAAGTACCTTACTAAGGTAAGGGAAAACAGCTCCTGTACTTTACAAAAAAAAAAAAAAAGCACCAAACCAGGCATGTCCAAGGGTCAGCTTCGGTGATTTCTCCTGTCCACCTGGTGAATCTGGGCATACTGGGGCAATGCAGCAATTGCCTCATGTACACAGCCAACCCTCTCCTCCTACCACCCAACACTACAACCTGTGAGAGATGCACTTACATTGCCAAAATGGAAGCAAAGCTCTCTCCACCCAAGATTGTGCTAGACAGTCAAGAGGAGAAGGTTAACATGCACACTACACCTTAAGCAACACATAGCCCTTCTAAACCCACACCACCAACACCCACATATATCAACACTAAGTACACATATGCAGAGGCCCTTAACTGTAAACTGACCAAGCAACAAGGACCTCTGAAGCTGAAATGCAAACAAACACCAATCACAACCAAAGTGTCACATAGTTCACAACACCAGTGTGCCACCCAGCAACAGCCCCTAAGGCAAGACAATGTACCTAACACTTTAGTCATAGGGGACTCTATGGTCCGGCACACTGATGACCCTCTCACCAGGTTGAACAAGGAGAAAATTACAGTCAGCTGCCTGTCAGGTGACAGGATCCACCACATAACGCATGCACTCAAGTCACTCCACAACAAGTACAAATATTACTCTGTCATTGTCCATGTTGGAGTGAATGACTTGAGACGTACCTCCCTGGACTACATGAAAAGAGACATGGAAGAACTCGTGGATCATGTGGCCAAGGCAGGTATGACCCTAGCCCTGAGTAGCATCCTGCCTTCGCCCAGAATGATACCACAATATAAGGACAAAATGATTGACTTCAACAATTGGCTAAGCTTCTGGTGTCATTCAAAGGGGATCCAGTATCTGTCTGCCTGGGATGACATGATTGACAGACCATGAAGCTTTGTCAGAGATGGTCTGCACCTGTCGCCCCTGGGATTCAGGTTACTGGCTAAGGCTCCTGTCACCCCTATAGTGCCTTTTTAGGCAAAGCTCAAAGGACAAAACCACCACTGTAACAGGTACAAGCATGCAAAATCTGAAGGTAATGCTACTCAATGCTAGAAGTCTAAACCTCAAAATGCACTCTCTTGAGGCACTCCTAAAAATGGAGAACATTGATATCTGTACAGTAACTGAGACCAGGTTCAAGGCTCCAGAGAGCACCCCTGCAATACCAGGCTACAACTCTTACCACACTTTTCGGCCACCAAACCAGGACCGAAACACTAAAGGTGGAGGAGTGTCAATATTCACCAAGGATAATCACACCACCAGGCTAGTTGCCCAACATAATCCGTCTGAAATTTTCCAGGTGCAACTAACACTAGGTAAGACTGCAATCCAAATTGTAGCTTGCTACAGATCCCCCACCATACCCCAAGATTCTCACTACACCTTTCTAAACATACTGGAAAATATTACAATAGAACCAAACACCCTATACTGGGTGATTTTAACTACCCTGCCATTAACTGGGAAAACTACTCATGTACCAACACCTTTGCCCAACGGTTCTTGGAATTCATAAATTCCAATGCCCTGGATCAACTAATCCATTGTCCCACCAGGGGCTCCAATATCCTAGACCTGGTCATTACCAACATGGGAAATCGATGCTCCATACCTATGGTCACCCCCTCATTAGTCGGGTCTGACCATAAGCTAATCACCCTTAACATCCACATCTCACCCCCACCCCCCAGTAAGGAAACCTCCATAAAAAACTTCTCCAAAGCCAACTTCATGTTACTCAAGTCAGAAGTGACAAACTTCATGGCACCCATGCAGACGGGAACTGAAAGTTCAAATGCTGAATCCTACACTAAGGCACTGTACGAGCACATCCACTCATGCATGAATCAAACCATCCCAAATAGAACCAAGATGCTCTTATCCAAAAAAGGAAGCCAATATGGTGGTCACATGCCATAAACAAACTTTACAACAAACGGAAGAAACTGTTGCAGAAAAGAGGAAAATCCCAGGATGCAAAACCTCCCTTACCAGCCTCAGTAAGAAACTGAGATCCCTCATAAAATCCTCCAAAGCTAGTTATGAAAATAAAATTGCTAAAGATTCCAAAGACAACCACAAGACATTCTATAACTATGTCAAGAATCTAAATGGCAATGCTCAGATCTGCTCTGAGCTAAAACAGAATGGCATTAAATATACTGATCCCAACGATATTGCCAATATCCTGGCAGATCGATTCAGTGCCAACTTCACCCCCCTCTCACCCCATAAATGGTCCATCTCAATACCAGAATATTGCCAAATTCCGGTAATAATGGCCACACAGGTAAAAAATGCACTCTCCAAAGCTAAGAATACAGCATCCATGGGACCAGATGACATCCCGGGCTGTGTACTACATGTACTACAAAATGAACTGGCACCTCACCTAAGTGTCATGTTTAATCATAGCCTCACCTCAGGCTCCATGCCCACTGAGTGGCACAGAGCTACAATTATCCCACTCCACAAGGGGGGATCCACCTTGGATCCTGGAAACTACTGTCCCATCAGTCTGACAAGCCTTATCTGCAAGGCCATGGAGCATATTATCATGGAACTTATTAACAAAGACATTGGCAACCTTCAAACAATGGACCCCACCCAGTTTGGGTTTGTGAAGGGCCGATCTTGTCTCCTGAACCTGATTGACTTCTTCAAATTAGTCTCCAGTGCCATGGACAAGGGTAAGATGGTCCACACAGCCTATCTAGACCTTGTCAAGGCCTTTGACACCATCCCCCACTCTGAAATCATAGATAAACTTACTAAGCTGGGCATTAATCCCTACGTCACCCAATGGGTTGCTAACTGGCTTACTGATAGAACCCACAATGTAAAAGTAGCTGACTCCAAATCCAGCTCCAGACAAGTGACAAGTGGAGTACCTCAGGGTTCAGTCCTGGGACCACTCTTGTTTGGCATCTACTTCTCTGAAGTACAGGCCAACACTAAGGGACTCTGGCTAACAAAGTTCACAGATGACTGCAAACTGGGAACCATTATTGAATCCCCAAATGATGTGGATACTCTACAAAAGGGCCTTACAGAAACAGATGCTTGGTGCCAGAGCCATGGGCTCAAGCTCAATGCCAAGAAATGTATAGTTATCCCCTTTGGGAAAAAACACGTATCCGTGAATTACCATATAGGTGGCAGTACACTAAACACCGAAAGTGTGATAAGAAACTTAGGGACACAGGTGGACAGTGGTCTCACCTTCGATAACCACATCGCCACAACAGTCAGGAACTCCTTGTATATGGCACACCTCATCACTAAGGGCTTTTCATCCAGAAAAAAGGAGGTCATTGTCCCACTGTACTCATCCTTCATTAGACCCATTAAAGAATACAATGCACCATTTGGTATGTACCTCTCAAGACATCTGCAACAACTGGAATGGCCACAGAAATACCTCACTAAAAGGATCACAGGCCTAAAACAGATGCCCTACGCTGATCGCCTTAAAATACTCTAGCTGTACTCTGTCGCATATCGTCTACTCAGAGGCAATCTCTGCTTAACATACAAGGCCATGTCAAACCCAGAGCTGTTGGACATGCTACACTTAAAGAAATCCCAAATCCCTCAGAGCCACATGCTCCAGGGATCTAAACCTTGTCATCACAATAAACAAAATGTGCTAGATGGATAGGTTCCTGACCCAGAAACTCTCCAGACTCTGGAATAGATTGCCCATACATGTCAAGCAGAGTGCCTCTTTGGCCCTCTTCAAAAGGAACCTTGACGACTGGATGGGAGAAAGGAAATTCACCCCGGGGATCACGTCAGTCACCCTGCTAGACAGGGATCCAGGGAAGTAAATAGTGTGGGAAGAAATAGCCAGGGAATTGTTATGGCTAGGCTTGTATAGGCCCTAGGGCTGATAGCCTAGTACCGACCTATGAACCTATGAACCTATTATACTCAGTAGATTTATATTTTGCACTAGCTCAATTCCAGTATTATTGGCTAATAATATTTTAAAGTTTCAATAGTTTAATTGCTAGGTTGGAAAGGGTAAAATATTAGTTTAGTTCTATTCGGCTTTAGTAGTTTAAATTGCTCTAGTCAGTTTTCGGTTCCTGTAAAACATAGTGTAGGTCATAATGGAGCTATATGATTGAAGAAGCTGCACATATTAGCGTTGAGTTCCCTACATACTGCATTCAGTTTGCTGTGTAAGGTATTGCATATATTTCATTTATTTATGAATATATTAACCAGTAAAGATCCTACTATTGAAACATATGGAATACCTAGAGTTTGCTGAAGACCTTGCATCACATCAGTCCAGCATACACAAAGCTGTAACTAGAGTGGGGTGATGGAGTATGGGGCTGTCCAGGGTGAAAGCTATTAGGGAGTGTGACTAGCAGGTGACAAAGGTGCAAGACTGCAATACCAGCATTGCTTTTCATCCACAAAGATGCAGTGACTTCACAAATCAATGCTGATACTGCATTTGCAGCTAAGGCTGAAGCACACAGTGTATATGGAGATTTAATCACAGTAAGCTGTTTGATACATTTGTAGCAAGCAGACCCCTACGGTTTTAGAATTTTCAGAAACATTTATGGTTCTGAACATTTACACACTGGGTTTGGTGAATAAGGTAACTTTTTTAAACCAATTGATTTTATTGCTTGTAAGGACCAGTTCCTTGAGGCTAAGTAATAGTATGGGATGTGAAGCTATGTCAAATGCTTTGTATAGGTCAGGATTTATGGATGCAACCATCTCACCTTGAATTTGTCTTTCATAAATATAGTTTATGAATGTTAATAATGCTGTTTATGTGTTAGTTTTGTGTTGCAGCCTGGCCTAAATCCTCACGGTGTTGTGGAAATGTATTTCATATGGCGGAGACAAGGTGGCTATAGGTCTGTACGTCTGCAGTTTGCTAGTTAAATAGATTAAATAGATAGTTAAATAGATTTTCCATCTTTATGTGCAGGAATAATAGGATTGTTTCCAGAGTTTTGGGGATTATAGCTTCTTGGAGAGATATTTATAACAGTAAATACTAGACATACAATGGCATCTTCAGCTGTTCTGTGATAATCTTCTGATAGGTTGCTAAATGCAAGAGAGGAAAAGTTTTATTTTATTATTGAGGTAGGACAGTGTTAAGTCAAAAGGTAATAGTGGCACCATCAACTTCATTTATTGATTTATTAGGTGTACTGGGTTTATTGAGGGAAGTTAGCAGCCTTTTTGCAGTATAAATTAAATCTATATGTTATGCAATAGTCTGTTTCATCTGTGAAAAAGAAGGGTTGTGATTTTTTTTTTTTACCAGGCTGTATAAGTTTATTGATAACTGTTTTGGAGTATGACTGTGGCTTTTCTGTTGGCTAGTATAAAAGTTTTGCTTAGCCTTCAGCATGGTATTCTTAGTTAGGTTTTGCAAATGCTGATATATGTGCAGATTGTGTTTTTTTTTTATTCCCAAATTCCATTTTTCAAGCCTCTACCTCTGTTTTGCTTGATTCTGTTATAAGATCGAAAACTCTAAATGCTGAAATCCCAAAATATCCAAAAGCTGAAACATTGAAAATGGGAATGTACTCTTTCTCCACTGTTGTGCAATTACAGAGCTGGTATCTATAATTATCAGGGGGTGTGGGGATGCAGTCACGCACATGGGGGTACAGTGGTTGCCCAGTGCATTAAACATATTTCAATATTTTGAATTTCATACATTTTAGGTTTTCAGCATTTTCAGTTTTCAATCTTATGACATAGACTGGTTGTGCATTAGCTTTTCCATACATGGAATAAGCCATAGCACAGATTTTGAATTTAATCTTTTCCTACATTGAGGTGCAAGGGTGCAAGGTAATTTTATATACTGGGATTTTTTTTTAAGTTAGTTACTGCATCATCAAAAGTCAGTGTCTTTAATGGCTCATAGTTGCTATGCTTAAGGATAGAAGGTTTCCTTATCAAATTTGGTTATGCTTCTGATTGTTTTATATTGCATGTTTCTATGAATTTTGGTATGTTTCCATATGGCAAAGACTGGATTATTATCACCAGTGATGTCATGCATGATTCTTGCATGGGTAATTTTGTTGGAATCAGATATTACTATCTAGTCTAAAATATTTTCTTTTCCAGTAACTTTATCTGTCTTTTTGGTCATATATATTGGCTGTGTTAATCCATATTGACTGGTGGCATGGAGTACATATATGGCACTCCATACATGTCTGACAGTTAATGTATGATATTCCCAGAAATAAGTAAATAAATGAACAAATAAATAAATATGATACAAGGAAGTATTTGTTTCTTATCTTGTAATCAGCACCATATGGACTTCATAGGCTGAAACACATATAACAACTATAAGTATAAGCATAGTGAAATTCCTGATTTGTGTGCATAGGACAATCACTCTCTAAGTTCATTAATTGTAAAAATGTTTCTTATTTTAACTCACTATTAAATTCTTAAACCTAACAGTTGAATATACATATTTTAAAGGTCCCAAAGACAAACCTTCCAACATAAAAGATCTGTCAAAAAGCAAATTGAAGGTCATTGCAGCTTAACGCTAAGAGCCTTAACCTGAAAATGGACTCGCTGGAAGCTCTCCTTGCACTGGAAGATGTTGATTTCTGTGCAGTCATGGAAACTTGGTTTAGGGCTGTGGAAAGCACTTCTGCCTTACCAGGCTATACCTCTTTCCACATATTCTGACCCCAAAATGAGGTTGGGAAGACTAAAGGTGGTGGACTCACATCTCCAGACTGGTTTACCAGCATGACGCACTGGAACTACTCCAGGTAAAACTGACAGTTGGCAAGACACCTATCCAAGATATAGCTAGCTACAGACCCCCCTCCATGACTCAGGACACCCACTCCTCTTACATGGATCTACTTGACTCAATTAAGGTAACCCCTAACACCCTGATTCTTGGTGACTTCAACTACCCTACCATAGACTGGGTGAACTATTCTTTCACTAATGCACTCTCTCAATGATTCCTTGACTTCATCATTTCTAATGCACTAAAGCAGCTCGTCTCATCCCCCATGAGGGGAGATAACATTCTGGACTTGGTTTTCACCAACAAGGGCAACAGCTGCACCACTCCCATAGTATGTTCTTCCCTGGTGAGATCAGATCATTGGACTGTCTCATTCAGAGTTTCAATCCCACCCAACCCCCAAGCCATAATAAAGCTAAAAAACTTCTCAAAAGTTGACTACAACCTCCTAATGGAGGGTATCTGTAGCTTCACACCACCGCTCCCCTCAGAGGATGCAGACAGCTATGCTGAACAGTATGCCAGTGCAGTATACAAGCACATGTACAACTGCATGCACTCAGCCATACCCAACAGAACTAAAACCTGCTCCTCAAGGAAACACAGACCTGTTTGGTGGAGATCCTTTATCAACAGCCTTTACAACAAAAGGAAGGAACTGTTGTCCAAGGGTAAAAAGGAACAAATTCCAAATTGGAAAAACTTCCTCTTTAGCTTTAATAAGCAAATTAGATCACTAGTGAAAACCTCCAAGACCAATTATTAATCAAAACTAGCCTCCAAAACAAAAGGAAACCATAAAGTCTTCTTCAATTACATCAGGAACCTCCATGGCAAAGCCTAGGTTTGTTCTGAATTAGTACTTAACAGTATCACTTATACTGATTCTGTTGACTTAGCCAACCTGCTAGCAGATGGGTTTAGCACAAACGTCACCTCCCTTTCCCCCCAAAGGCCCTTTCAACATCCCTGATACTTGTCCCATACCTCACATCTCCATAGATCAGGTGTTACATGCCCTATCCAAGCCAAAGAACACAGCTTCCATGGGACCTGATAGTATACCAAGATGTATTCTGCACCATCTCCAGCAAGAACTGGCTTCATCATTGAGCACCCTTAAGTACAGGCTTCTTTCCAGCAGTGTGGAGAACTGCTATTGTCATCCCCTTGCACAAAGGTGGTGCCACTACTGCCTGTGGAAACTATCACCTCATTAGCTTGACAAGTCTGATCTTTAAAGCCATGAAGCATATTATTATGGATCTCATAAACAAGGACATAGGCAGTCTCCAAGCACTTGACCCCACCCAGTTCAGATTTGTCAAGGGCAGATCTTGCCTGTTGAACCTGGATGACTTCTTTGAGACTGTCACCAAGGCCCTGGATGAGGGAAAGTCAGTGCATACAGCTTACCTTGTCTTGGCCAAGGCCTTTGACATGATCCCCACTTGAGCATCATCAAAAAACCTAACACAACTTGGCATAAATTCCTATCTCATTAGGAGGTGAGCCAACTGGCTCACCAACAGGACCATCAGAGTCAAAATAGACACCTCCACCTCCGATAGCAGATGTGTCACTAGTGGAGTTCTCCAGGGATCTGTCCTGGAATCTGTAATGTTTGGCATCTATTTCTCAGAGGTTCAGGTAAAGACAAAAGGCCGTGGCTGACCAAGTTTGCTGATGATTGTAAGTTGGGTACTGTCATTGACTCCACAAATTATGTTAACATACTGCAAAAGGGTCTCACAGAAACTAATAATTGGTGCCAAAGGCATGGCCTCAAGCTAAATGCAAATAAATGTATCATCATACCATTCGGCAAAAACACGACCCCTACTGATTACCACATCAAAAGCAAACCCCTAAGCACACAACCTGTGGTGAGAGACCTTGGCACTAAGGTTGATAGCAACCTCACATTCATCCATCATGCAGTGGTCAGAAAAGCTTTTTACTTGGTTCATCTCATAAGTAAAGGGATTGCATCCAGAAAAAAGGAGGTTATTACTTCTCGATACTCCTCCCTCATTAGACCAATAATTGAGTATAACGCCTTATTTGGGATGTACCTTTCCAAACATCTGCATCAACTGGAAAGGCCACTGAAATACCTCACAAAGAGAATCCATGGCCTCCAACACCTGTTCTATGCAGACAGGCTTAATTCACTATCACTCTGCTTGGTATAGCACAGATTGCACATGGGTGATCTGTGTCTCACCTACAAGGCAATCTCAGACTTTGCCCTACTAGAGAGCTCCATATCTATAAGTCTTAACTCCTCACGCACTACCTGCTCAAAAGGCCTAAATCAACAAAACCTGCTGGAGAGACAGATTTGTCTCCCAGAGGCAGCCCCATTTCTGGAATAGACATGCATGTCAAACAGAGCACCTCACTGACCCTCTTCAAGTGCAACCTTGATGAGTGGATGGGAAACCACAAATTTGTCCAAGGGGTTTCACCTGTGTCCCTCATTGACAGAGGCAACAGGTGCTGACTGAGGTTTCTTTTTGGGGATAAATTCTTGGCTAGGCTTGTAAGGGCACCAGGGCAATTAGCTTAGTAACATCCTATGATCCTATAACACATTCTTAATATAAGTTTACCCCTTCCATATGAGCAAATACCTCCAAGCTACCACAGATGTGTTCCCACACTTAACCTACACAGTGTATCAACATAAACATTAACAATGCCACAAAATGCCTGGCACATAAGCAGATTGCTGGCACCTTCAGTATCGTGGTTACATGGTCAGATTTACCCATCTCAAAGAGTACATATTTGTTCATCATCAAAATTACATATAAATATATAACTATATATATATATATATATATATAGAGAGAGAGAGAGAGAGAGAGACACACACACACACACACACACACACACACACACACACACACACACACACACACACACACACACACACACACACACTCTCTCTCTCACACTCCTATAAACTGTTGCCTACAAATAATGTAACATTCTGTACATCATATAGTACAACCCACTAACATGTTCCCATTATTCTAAGATGCAATTAATGGTTCAGACTCAGTCATTCCAAAGGTCATAATTGTCAGATATTGCATTATAATCTTGAGATCCAAAACTGTATACATTGCTATATTAAAAGTCATAATGCTACTTTTTCCTAACACTTTACTACAAGGTTAGGTTTCACTAATAAAATCTCACATTAAATGTACATTATTTTAGCTTTTGTGAAATTAAATTACTAGTTCCCTTCATTACTTTTCTATAGTAAGAATGCATATTTGACTGGACAGCGCTCAAGTTCATTGTTTCTTTTATTTTTATGATATGACTTTTTTCTAAAAATTACTCTCCGTATCATCAGCATTATTTGTTATAGCATTATTCATTTAAAAGCTCTGCTTAGTCCTGAACAAAGCTGAGTCAAAGATGTGTTCCTCTAGCTAAGTCATCATTTAACATTATTTCTCTTACAATGATCATTACATTTTTTTCATTATAACAATAACATGTATACCTTTGGATTAGCATGTACTGTCCTTTCAAAATTCAAAATTCTGATGTAGGAGAATATTTCTAGGACAAAAGCTAATGATCAACCTGAAAAGATGTCACAAAACAAAACAGAATCTTCATCTAATAATGTAGACTATAAATAAGATCTGGGAACATGATAATACTTATAAACTAAATATGAAATAACTATTTTCCAATGAAAGACAGAGTTTGGAAATTATATTAATAAGCAAAACATTTTGTTTAACTGGCTGTCATCTTCCTTTTTGCATATGCTCAGCAAAACTAAAACAAGTGTATCACATTCATAAACAAGACCTGCACACAGCATCTTTTACTCTTTGAATGATCAAAATACCTATAGGTGAGTAAATGGAAATTCTTCATGTGAGCATCTTGGTGTATCATAATAACATTTTTGCTGATGTCTTTACCTTAGTGGCATAAAATGAAGACAAGCAACTGCTTCATTTTAACACTTGTTTTCTAATGACCAAGATGTACTGAAGTACATTATTGGGAGCAAACTAAAATTAGGCCTCCCATAGGTCAGTTTCCAGCCTTTACAAAACATTCACAGATATATAAAATGTGACACTAATGCACTATACCTTCTGAAAAGATATTGCTTATTTTGTACTGATAAGCAAAACGTTTATTCTATTAACTCAAATACTGAACATATCCAACACTGCCATTTAGCACTTTACAGAGACCATTATTAAGTCATATTGCTTCACCTACAAATCTCTACTTCATCTAGTGTTGTTCTACTGCAATATCTGATGGGTTCAAGGCATTTCTCTAGCCCACAAGAAAACATAGCCAATGCAGCAGACAGAGAATTAAAAAAGTCAGCTAACACAGAAATTAGAAGAAACTGCAATGCTATAGTATCAAAGCTTATTACATTCCCAGAAACAAATGCTGAAATAAATAAATTATGAGTGCTGACAAGATAAAACTACATTTGCATGACAGAGATGTACAATATGAGGTGGTTTGCTGTCTCTCAGGTAAACATTTATTTCTTTTACCTCCCAGCTTCAGCCCTGCCTTGCTTTTACTGTCTGTGTGACATTTGCATGTTCACCTCATGTCAGTGTGGACTGTCTACACAGACTCCACTCCCCTTCTGTTTCATTGACTTTATGGCGTTTCATGCTATGACTTAAAAATAAAGATCTGAGGACCGCTTGTCAGTGTGATCTTGAAAAAGAACTTGGTATATACATAAGACTGACATCCCTTTACATTTCGGTAAGTAAATTTACACTGCTTGTCCTTCAAAGTTAATAATCATTCTAGTCATTTTTGACAAACAAGTAAATAACATACTAAATGCAATAGATAAGCAAATGTATAACGTTATAAATGTTGAATGATATCTGTAATATGTTTGTTGAAATTATTATACTAGAGATAAGTGGGGGGGGTTCAAAAATCATGTATGAGAAATGATGACAGGAAGGAGAATATATATTTGTATACTTTTTCCTGTGATGTGTACTTATTTTTTTCTGAATACACATTTTATTAATATCTACAATATTATATATACTGAAAACAAGAAAAGTTTGTGTAAGTTTAGCACAGAAAGCAAAACATTTAACTGGAGGCCAGATCATTTTTTCACATTGTTGTATATTGCTTCTTAGAGGCAACATGAAGAGGATTCTTTCAATGGTTTAACCACCTGCTAATGGTTACATTTCACATCACCAGGATGATAGTTAAAACAAACAAAAGAATACTTTGACAAAATAATTTAAATACAAATAGTAAATCTATGTGAAAAAACTAAGTATCCTGGTAAATATACATTTTAGAAATATCAGCTTTCAGAATGATTCAAAATGCCTGATAAGTACTCTCACCACAACTAAGTTTCCTGACAGAGACCATGATTTCTGAAGTTCCAGACAGGAGACCCTGATATTTAAGGTCAGTGTGTTAAGGTAAGGACTGGCTCTTAGTGTCTTTGGGAACTAGTTTACTTTCTGCTGAGTCATGCAGTACTGTTTTCTTATACTTAATTATGCAATGAAATGATTCATTTTATCTCTTTGGGTCTGAAGGGGTTTCATATTGTAGACAGAATGAAATGCTGAAATGGGCAGGCAGAATTCAAGTTTGTGAATGAGCATATTAATCCTTATGGCTCTTTAAACTTCAGTTCCATGGTGGACTGTATACTTGTATAGAGCATTTAATTTTCTTAGAATTCTAGTAAACATGTAGCATCTGTGGGCCAAAGGTGAGCTGTTGATCCAAAAGTAATCCAAGACATTTTTGCTATTAGACTTTCAGGCTATGATTTTGTTTATGATATTTTATTTATAGGAACAGGCTGACAGTCAATTTCTGATTTATGCAGAAAAGCACAGCAGTAAATGTATTACATTTCATGCTAGATTCTGAACATTCAGCCCATTCTAATTGAGACTGAAGTTCTTATTTAGATTTTCAGTGGATTTTGCATTTTGTTGTTTATATGTTTATCCTTTGTTGACTGGGTTAGTCATATTGGACTAGTAGCCGCCTTTCAGGGGAGACTCAAGGTGATACTTATATTAATAGGGGAAATTTCTCAATGAGTGGAATGTGCTCATCTCTTGTTCCTATCTCAGTAGTAGTTGAAAGGAGAAGTGATGGCATGGTGGAAAGCAGTATAGAGGTAGAGAAAGAGAGAGAGGAGTGTTTAGTGGAAGACTCAGAAGAGGTTTTTGACTGAGTGCAAAAGAATCAGAGATAAAAAAACAAGGTAGAGGAGATTAAGTTTCTAGCCCCCCCAGTCAAGAGAGTTGCAGGAAGGAATAATATGGCAGAGGAAGAACTCATGGGCAGCCAGGCGATGTTGTGGACCAATATAATGGACAAAATAGAGATAGGATATAAAAAGGGAGAATATATTACAGATGAAATAGAATCAGTAGGGAAAAAAATGAGAGAGAGAAAGGAAAACCATATGTGAGTATAGTGGTGGAGAGTGGCAGTACTGAAGGCAATAAGAAATAAAGTAAGACGAGATGAGAAGAGAAAATATATATTAAGAATGCAAGCAAAAACTGATAAGAGAGTTAAACAGATATGAATTTTGGGACTATTTAATTAAAACTTTGGGCACAAAAGTCACAGATGTAAAAGCACTGATTGTTTTGTAAATATACTTTTGGGAATCTTATTTTTGAGATTGGGGAAGGGATGGCAAAGTCTTTGGAAAGTTATAAAGTATTAGAAAGTGTTTCCCATTAAATAGTTATTTGGTAATATCACAGACTGAGATTCTGAAAAGAAAAGTAATAATTCAATTTCAAACTGATATAGAAAAGGAAAATTTGGGAGACTTTTTTAAAGGCAATATGCAAGCGACTGTTAATGATTTAAAAATATGAGATGAAAAGAGTCTGTGGACTGGAAGGTGGGACTGTGTGATTAGTTTAAATGTTTAAAATAAAAAAAAAACATATATGAAATTAATTAAATTTTGAAAGAAACAGGTGTGCTTTAAGATATTGGGAGACAACCAAAACATGTTTTTTCTTTTTTTTTCTGGTATGAAGGGCATTAATCAAACAGTGTGAAAAAAGATATTCTATGCAATGTTGGAAAAGGGTCATATTGCAAGAAAATTGCATTGCAGTTTCTTATAAATGTAAGAAATAAGAGCATTTTGGGATGGGCTGCAAGGAAAGTACAAAGTACAAATGAAAAATCCAGGAAAATATCGCTGAAATTGATAAAAGTATTACTAATGAAGTGACAGGCATAGAAGGTTAAAAGAAGAAATGTTATAGGCAAAGAGTAAAAGATAGGAAAAGGAAATATATGTTAAAACATTAAAAGAAGGAAAGAAAAAATAAATGGATAATATGAGTATCATATCTGTTAATGTAAATCACATAGTAAATGATGTTAAGAGGTTAATTATATATCAGCTGTGTGTGACAAGGGAAACAAATGTTATATATTTGAATGATAGGAGAAATGTTTAAAAAAGGTAGCAATTAGACTATTTATGGGGAAAACATTTTTGTAGAAAACAGGAGCTGAAAGGTGTTCAGGACTGGCAATGATGGTGAAAAATGATCACATTGAAATATTATCCCATATCATTGTGACAGTAGGGAGGTTGCCTGTAGTGGATATAACTATGCAAGGTTAGCTAATACGAGCTATAATGGTATATGTTTACACTGATGGGAAACAAAGGGAAACATTATTTGAAATGGTAACAAAAATATAGTTAATATGGATATTGTGATGTTATAATTTTAATTGAAATGTTAAGATAATAAAAAAAAGGAAAATAAAAGATATAATCAAGCTAAGAGAAGTAATAAGATAGGTCAAATGAAAATAGAAACATCAGAAATAATGCAAAGACAGAGATAGATTCTGTTATATATTCAAGCACAGTGAAAGAAACTGGAGGAGAAAAAGTAAATGCAGAATTTTCATATCATGAGGGGGATATGGTCAATAGGGGGTAGAAATAAAAGAGTAATCAAAATAGGAAAAGGACTAAAAAGTTGAATGGAGTGCATATTAAAGAGGTATTTTAGGATAAAATAAAAATAATATAGGGATAGCATAACATAATAAGGTTTTATATGATAACTGGACCAAATTGGTAGTTAGAATATGAAAGAAAGATAAAAAAATATATATGGAAAACAGACACTTATGTGAATAAAAGAAAAGATTCTGAAATATTACAAAAATATGGAAAATAGAGACATAAATAGTGAAGTACATGTGGAGATCAAAAGGGAATTATACATGGAGAATAGAAAAGGATGCATAATATTTTAAAAATACAGGAATTGCTGGCTAAAGGTAAGAAAGTAAAAAAAAACTTTTAAAGTAAAAAGGCTAAAAAAACAGAATCGTTTTATATAGTATTACGTTAGATAATGGGCTGATACTGATAAATTAAATGTACAGAAAAAGAACTGATTAAAGGTTTAAGTAATAAGAAAAGAAATTGAAATGAAAAGAGTCTGAATATAAAAGAAAACAAAGTAATAAAGAAGGAAATAACTAGAAAAAGTAGAAGAAGTTTAAAAATGTTAATGACAATTCTGTTTCAGGACTAGTGGGTTTAGATTATAAACAGTGTACATTTATAACAGAAAAGCAACAGAATATTCTTGTTGAATTGTTTAATGAATGGAAGGAGTCATTTAATAAATGGAAGCAAGAAGGGTTAGTTAAAATGAGATTGGTGAAGGGGTCAATAACTGGATATTGAAAAGGGGGAAGAAATAATTATTAGATAATTGAAGAATTATAATTTAATGAGCAATGATTATAAAATAATTATGATAATGCAAACAAGACTGAAAAATAATTAAAAAAACATGGAATGAAGTGCATGGTATTAAAATGGTAAAATCAATGTTAATAATTATTACAGACGTAGTGTATAATATTAAGATGAAATAAGATTTATAGAATGTGATGTAGAGAAGGCATATTTCAATGTGAAAACAGTTATGGGATCTACTGGAATCACCTAAAATAAATAAAAAAAATACATTATTTAGAACTGTATATGAAAATGATTGTACTGGAGTAGTGGTGAATGGATGAAATAAAGGGAAGAGTTATACACAAAAAGGCACCAGATAGTGGTGTCTGATAAGTAGTATATCATATGCAGTAATTATGAATACTGTTATAGGAGAAATAAGAAATGGAAAGCATACAGCTGTATATCAGTTTAGAAAGTAAATAAAAGTACTTTTTTTAAAGTCAGTTTCAACTTATGCAGATGATGTTGTTAGCAATACAAGACACATTCATTGGGTAGTAGAAATAATAAAAAAGTAGAAAATTGTTAGGTTATGTAGGTTTAAAAATTAATAAAAAGAGTAAAGAGTTAGGAGAAAATGTGGAAAATTGGCATAAATTTGATAAAAAAGAAATTGAGATATTAGGATTTAAATTTGGAAGCTATTTAAAGATACAAGAACAATGTAGACATATATTAGAAAAAATAAAGAATTTTAATGCTTTTTAAAAAAGGTTTACGTTATGTTTTAGAAAGAAAATACATTTCACAAATTCACTAGCATTAGGAAAATTGAGTCATACAAGTTCAGTAGTCATATTTCCAACTGAAATGGACACAGAATTGGCACAGATTATATTTCATATATTATGGAGATCTAGGTTGAATCCAATAAAAAATAGGAATTGTTTATAATAAAGAGGAGAAAGGAGGACTTAATTTGAAAAATCCAGCTGTATATTTGACATGTTTGACTTTTGCAATGGATTTCAAGTTTAATGAAAATGGATAAAGAAAGACCTGTTATAAAATTAATAAGCAAGAAATATATATTTTTTAAAGCAATAAACCAGAGTAAGAGAATAAGAAATATGGAAAATAGGTATATAAAAGAACGAGAAACATAATTATAGAGTAGAAAATTAATATAAATGATATTGAACAAAATTGGACGATGAGAAAGTAATGTTAGAAAATTTTATTTAGATCAATGGGGTAATCAAAATAAAAAAATACTAAATAACAAAGCTAAAAAGAAAGAAAGGAACTTTTTAAAAAAAGGGATAAAGGGAAATATTTTATGTAGAGATTGTAGATAAAATGGCTACCTATAAAAGGGAAATAAAGCATAAGTTGGTAGGAGAAGAAAATGTGGTAAGTGTGATAAAATGGAAACTATAGAACATATTTTTGAGTGGGAAACATTTAAAACATTTGGAAAGCAACAAGATAAATATGGATTTTGAGGATTTAGGCAAAATAAATATTGAGAATGTAGTTTGCAGTTTATTTTGGAGATTATAGTAAGAAAGTGGTAGATAAGAAAGATAAAATGTGTATAGCAATAATTTATCATATTATGGCAATCAAGAACACAAGTTTTACTTAATAAGATATAGGATATGAAGTAAATTATGGAAAAAATATAAGAATGTAGTTGTAGCATAAACACTGTGGTTTAAAAAGTGGGGCCAGTTGAGATATCTATAATACTGATATAGGATACATTTTTTGGTTTATGACTAATTGTATGAAAAGAAAGCACAGTATTATGTTATTAGCATGTTTTATATTTTTTAATTAAGTATCCCTAATCATCCATCTTGCTGTTTATCATCACAACCACTAGGGGGACTGCTGATGACATGGCTATGAGAAAAACAAGATAAAAGATGTCATGAGAGATAGTGCAGTGCATGTTCTGAATTCAGAGATCACTGAAAATATTGAAATGGAGGAAATTATTATAACAGATGTAGAAGAAGGTGGAGTATCAACAAAGAATTTATTGAATTTGATTAAGTAAAGTGAACCATAAAATGGAGCAGAATCAAGCCAGAGTAAAATAGTTAATTGTGTTATGGAAGCAGAAGAAATGACAGTTTAAACAGGAAAAGCAGCAGATTCTGGAGATAAAGGAGCAGAAAACACTGGTGTCTGTTGGGTTAGTGGAGTCACTACTTTTAATGGGACATATCAGCAACAGTGTATACCAAATCTTATGTTGATGCTGTAAGAAGGGAAATCATGCAGCTGTTGTAACAGACAGAAGTACACAGCAACATGCTGTATGTAAGCAACTTATAACTAAGAAACCTGAGGTAGTAATTAAAACAAAGTGTGACTTTTGTTTATATACCTATGATGTTTTGGGCATATAATTTTGCATTTAGGATTTAGTAAAAAATATATGAGCATTTATATGGTCTATATTAGAACACTGAACTTTCAAAATTTCGAATGTTCTCATATTGAACCCTATTAATCAAAAATTTAAAACACCGAACATACAGAACAGCAAATTTTTTCTGAGGGAAAAAATTTGCTGTTCCAAAACACATACACACAAGACAAGCACACCAAACAAACAGCAATCCACACACATACACCTAAACTTTTACACCTAACTCTACACTAAACTATACATACACCACTAACTATCTACTTACCATAACCCAAACCCTAACCCTAAGGTCCGTCACTATCGCACAGTCACCTCACCCGTGCCCTAACCCTAACTCACCTACCCCGCCCTAACCCTCACGTCCACAAAATCGCACACTTATCTGACCCATGCCCTAACCCTAACTCACCTAACCTGCCCTAACCCTCACATCCACACAATCGCACACTTACCTGAACTCGACCTGTAACTTACCACCACAGTGCTGAAAATACCAAAGCAACAGAAACAGACAACTGAATTCTTTCCCTAGGAAAAATTTTGTTTTTCTGTTTCTTCGATATTTTCAGTTGAAAATAGGTCGATATTAGAACACTTGAAATTTTGAAAGTTCGTTCTAATATAGACCCCATTTATATATATATATATATATATATATATATATATATATATATATATATCAGCACTGATGACTTCTGTGTAGTGACTTTTTAACAATTGGTTTACTTGAAAAATTCATGCTTTAGATATGAAGAAAATAAGACACTACACCATGGAAGGAATACCTCTCTCTCTCTCTCTCTATATATATATATATATATATATATATGTGTGTGTGTGTGTGTGTGTGTGTGTGTGTGTGTGTGTGTGTGTGTGTGTGTGTCGATATATATATATGGCTTAATTTATTCTTTGCTTACACCAAATGATCGACATTATGCACATGAACATGCTACTAAGCACATGCCAACCATCAACCTTGGTGCATGCAAAGACCTTAAAACAAAATTAAAAATAAAACATTTTTTTTTCAGGGAGAAGCCTCCTGCACTCTGTATGCAATGTGTTGTGCCCCCAGAACCCCTGCTAGTTCAATATTCTAAGTCTGAGATCTCAGGTAAAGGGCAAATCCCCAACCCCAAGAACTGTCCAATCTGCTACTCTTGTCAACAGATGTTGACCATCTATTTAGTTGACCAAATTATGTTGACGAAACAGATGTCGACAAAAGTCCTGTTTGACATAAGTAGTACTTTCTGTATCTATCTATCTATCTATCTATCTATCTATCTATCTATCTATCTATCTATCTATCTATGTATCTCTCTCTCTCTCTCTCTCTCTCTATATATATATATATATATATATATATGTGTGTGTGTGCATGTGTGTGTGTGTGTGTGTGTGTGTGTGTGTGTGTGTGTGTGTGTGTGTGTGTGTGTGTGTGTGTGTGTGTGTATTGAGTTTTGCACTACAACTTAAAAAGAAAATGCATGCACAATTTAGAACTGCTGAAACTGACACTGTTGAAATGAAATCTTTTTCTTATCTGTTCACAAACAAGTTCATGATATAAAAAAGGTATTTGATGAAAGACGTGTGGACTGGGGATGGGACATATTATTATTGAATATGATGGAAGAAAGGATGCAACATATTCAAAATATAGTAAATGTTAATAGAAACAGTGGAATTGTAAGATGCGCCAGTCAAAGGCCTGTTTTTTTAAGTACAGGACTGTGTAAAAAAAGAAGATGGAGGAAATGTGGAGATAGGATGCATACAGCTAAAAAGTGTGAACAAAGTGTAGTAAATGTAATGTGCAAGGGCATTTTAGGTTTGATTGTCCTGCGTTGCAAGACAAAGGAATAGCTGAAAAAATACTAAAAATAAAAGATGAGACAAGATAATTTTGTATGAGAAAATATGGAAGAAGAACATATAATAACTTCAGAAGAAAAGGAGATGCATATTGAGAAAAGAATTGTTATCCTGAAAGAGAATAACCTTGAACTATTTGGATCTGAGGGAAGACAGGAAAAGAATTTTGACACAGGAGAAGAGCAAGAACAAAATAATGAAAAGTCAGTATGAGTAAGGATATGACAAAGAAAAGAAAAATAAAAGTCGACAAAAATAATCCTGACTCCACTCATCTGTGAGGTAGAGTGATGGCCCATCATAGACTTTATCAGAAAGGAAACAGGTAATCTCCCAACTGTGCACGAAACACATTTTCAGTTTGTTAAGGCTAGATCGTTTCGATTAAATCTGGTTGATGTCTTCAAGAATGTCACCAAGGGCAAGGTGTCTTCCCACATAACTTGACCTGGCCAAGGCATTTGACAAAAATCCACACTCAGGTATTACAGAGAAACTGTCTCAAGTGGGCATAAACACCTATATAATCAAGCAGTTAGACAAGTAGATCACACACACAGGACACATAATGTCAAAGTGTGTGAAGTCACCTCTAGGTAGAGTTCAGTGACCAGATCTGTACCTTAGGGTTCTGTACTAGGCCCTTTCCTGTTCAGTATTTAAGTGTCAGAAGTCAAGAAAAGCTTAGACATCATTTGTCTGACCAGCTATGTGGATGACTGCAAAGCATAGAGTATCATTGAATCCAAGAATGCGATTGCTATACTGCAGAAAGTATTCATCATCTTCTTTCGGCTGTTCCAGTTAGGGGTTGCCACAGCAGATCACCTGTTTCCATTTCTTCCTGTCCTCTGCATCTTGCTCTGTCACACCAACCATCTGCATGTCCTCTCTCACCACATCCATAAACCTTATCTTAGGCCTTCCTCTTTTCCTGTTACTTGGTAGCTTCATCCTTAGCATCTTTTTCCCAATATACTCAATATCCCTCCTCAGCACATGTCCAAACCAACATAATCGTGCCTCTCTAGCTTTGTCTCCTAACCTTCCAACCTGGGCTGACCCTCTAATATACTTATTCCTAATCCTGTCCACCCTCATCACACCCAATGCAAATCTTAACATCTTTAATTCTGCCACATCCAGCTCAAACTCCTGCCTTTTTGTCAATGCCACTGTCTCCAACCCATATAACATAGCTGGTCTCACTACCCTCTTATAGACCTTTCCTTTCACTCTTACAGGTACTCATCTGTCACAAATCACTCCTGACACTCTTCTCCACCCTACCTGTACCCTCTTCTTCACCTCTCTTCCACACTCACTGTTACTCTGCAGAAAGTATTAATACACAAAAATGATCGATTTACCTTCATATGTGTATGATGCACATGGGCGATTACAAGAAGGTCAAAAGGAGGTTCCCAAATATCCACAAAATTGAAAAAAAAACTGTCAGGCTGTGCAATGAGTGAATGCACATTGTCATTCACTCATTGCAGATTCAGCATTCTGGGTGCAGATTGCACTATAGCGGGGTTCAGGAAATGGCCCCTTTCCCCAATGTAGTGCGATCTCGGAGTTAGTATATTAAAGTAGGGGTGTGGGGTGCAGGGGGGGCTTGCCCCCTTGCATTACGATGTGTATTCACATTTTTTGTTCGAAACTCATCTAATCTGTTTTTCCAGATTTTGTTTTTCGAACTTTGGTGACATTTGACATTATGTTTTTTGCAGTTTTGAGTCACACAATAGTGCGTTCACATATGTCATTTACGGACATATGAAGGTAAACTAAAATGATCATTACCAGATCATGGAGACACACTATATGAACAAAAAGCATGATTATTTCCTTTTGAAAGTAAATGCACAAGCTAAGTACAATACAGACAGGACAACCCTACGAGCAGACCAAGTGTTATGTGACATGGATACTCAGGTAGATAGTAAGTGGAACTTCCACCAGCATGTGATCAGAGTGGTGACAAATCCCTTGTACGTAGCACAACTCCTCAGTATGGGCAGGCCATACACATCAAAGGACATTATAGTCATATTGTTCTCAACCCTCATCAAACCAATAATTTATTTATTTGTCTTTCTTTATCAAGAAAGTCTGACTGGGTAATATCCATTTTCAGCGGAGGCCTAGGAAGAAAAGCTCCATTTGCTTACTTTGCATTATGCTAGATTCCAGTTAAACACAGAGTAATTGCATTTCTCTTCACATTTATTCACAAACAGTAGTTACGTTTATACATAATTTTACAGAAGTGGAAGTTACTAAAGAGAAAGCCCACATGCAACTTAATGGATTGTACAGGAAGCAGCTATAAATAAAAATTATTTTGTCATTTGTCAGTGAGAGGTTGAGTATATTCTGTTTAAGGAGAGTATTTGGAGAGTAATGTAAGGTGAACAGAAATTCTCAACCTTGAGATGAGCATGTACAGGACCAGGATTGGTTAGAATGTTGTTTAAGCAGTGGTTTAAACCTATTGAGTTTGTCAGAGTTTTATTTGTGTGGGGATACTATTCCGAAGTTTAGCAATGTACTGGATGTAGAGCGAGTCTCCTGTAATATTATTTGACTTATTTGTGAGTAATAAAAATATGTTTCTAGAGCAGAGGTCCATTTCTGGGAGTAGGTCAGTAATAAGTTAGGTAGTGCAGGGCATTTTTCTGTATGATGAATGAATTTGTGTACTGTAGTTAGTTATGAATATGTTAGGTAGTTATGTAGTTCAATTGCTTTAAGCTATGACAATGGTGAGTCCTATGAGGGAGACTGATGGCAAATTTAGCTATTTTATTGTAGCAGGAGGCAAGTGTCTTTCTTCGAGTATTATTTAAGTTTGTTAGGATAGGAGTTGCATATAAGGCAGTTGGCAAGAAGAAGGTAGAACTACAGTTTTTCTTGCAGTATCTGTAAGGAATCCATTGGTCCTATAAAGGGAGCCTATTGAGTACAATGCACCCTTTCACATGTACCTCACCATTCATCTTCCAAGGATTATTTACTCAAGTGCATGACATTTGCCACAATGTGTTTCCATACATCTTCTGTTCATACATAAGTATTCATTGTGATGCATAACCATTAGGAGTTGCTGACTATTAGAAGTGATGCATTTATGTTCTTTTTGGAGAACTCCTTATAATTTCTGTCAATGTATGCTCAGCTCTATACAAGTACAACTTACAGAAATATGTACTATATTTTTCTTATTGAAATGAGTGATGTCTACACTTTGCAAAGTTGTGTTTGCAATAAAGGTATAACAGTTTTGGAATAATCCTCTAATATTTTTTCATGGGTTTCTGGAAATATTTCTGAGGATGTTGGCGCTTGTCTGACTTGAGAAGTATAATGTATGTGTGTAGATATATGTGTATATGTATATATATATATATATATATATATATATATATATATATATATATATTGGGAGACGGAGCATTTTATAAGGTACTGTATTTTTATTCAAAATGAAGTTAGTGCTGTCTATACTTTGCAATGTTCTTTTTTTGTATTGAAGGTATAACAGTTGCTGTTGCAATGATCCTTTGCATCTATTTCACGTGTTTATGGAAACATTGTCTCTGGTTGTTGACACATCTGTCCTAAGAAGCTTAGGTAGGTTAAACTGACATTTAAGAAACCTGTTCAATGCTAACATAACTATATATACTAACTATATATACTAACTCCAGGGTTGCACTACAGTGGGGAAAAGGACATATTCCTTTTACTTTCCTTAAAGTGCTCTAGACACTGTCATTACCAATTGTCAGTGAAACGAGCTGTCAGTCAAACGAACTGTCAGTGAAATGATGTTTCAGTCATTTGGTCTCAGTCAAATGAGTGTCAGTCAAATGAGCTTTCGATGAAATGAAGGTAACCCATATATATATATATATATATATATATATATATATATATATATATATAAGAACATACGAACATAAGCATGCTGTGTCAATAGGGGATGGAAAAAACACTCTTGGGAAGCATTACAGAACTATGAAATGCAAACTTGATTCTATGTTTTAAGTTTTAGAAGAGGTTAGACATTTTGAAAAAAATGTTTAATGCTGAAGAACTTGGATGGTTAGAATATCTTTGGCAAGTGACGTTAAATGCTTGCTACCCATCCGGTCTTAATGATAGGGAAGATTTTATACCTTTCCATAAAAAGAAAGGGTTAAAGCATTAATTTAGTAAATAAGTGTTAAGTGATGTTGCTATATATTTGGTGTATGGAATTGCATTATTTAGTCTGAAGAAGTCTTATGAGTTAATACAAAAGTGCTCACTGTTTAATGTGTTTTTGAAGTTTAATAAATCTCGTTTTTTTTTTTCTGACCTTTTATTTTACTTTAGTCATTTAGTTAAATATTAGGAAATATTGCAGGCAATTGGTGCCCAATTTAGTTCTTGTGTGTACCAGCCTGTGCACAATGACAGGCAACCTTGACAACTGCATTTGCTCAACAGAAAGCACACAAATGTCCTGGAAGTAAATTTGGATATGACTGCTTCAAAGTACACTGCAGTTTTGAAACATTGCAGTGGGACTTGGCATTGTGTGATGCCTAACATATTTATGTATGTTCCACTTTAAAGTCATCAAATGTTTTTTGCTGATGCAATCTGATTTCCATTTGAAATTATATATTGCCTCCTCTGGCCATGCTCTCTTGTATGTTGGATGGTAATCACACATATACTCTTCTGACAAGCAAATATGGCATGACATTTTCATTTATACTGGTAATACTCAAGGTTGTTAATAGCTACATTTATATAAATTGGGATAAAATTGGTTGGTGGGGCATACATGTGATAAAATGAGACTGATAGCACCTGGGAATTGAACCAATGACAAAAAATCAATTTGAATTGCTTTATTTTGGTTATTATCTATTAAAGACACATGAGAATTAACATTTCAAGGTTGTAAGCTGAGACATAACAATTTAAACATGACTGTTGATCTAATTTTGACAATCCTCTATACTTGAACTTTGAGTTATTATGTTACTAGATTTATATTTTTGCGGCAGTTATCTGTTCCTGTAAAACATTTACCTTTAAATTTGATTTGATTGATCTCAGTAACATATGCTGAGGAAGGGGACATACATACTTTATGTGACATACTGTCCGACAGACTTAACACTGCTAATTCTAATGAGTCATACTTGAACCCAATAAATATTAATAACATTATACATCTGCAAGTGTACTTCAAACTATGATCATTGTCATGCTTAACACACTTCACACAGAGTATAGTTCAAATATTTAGTATTTATTATACAGATTTGTGTTGCAATTTTCGATTGGAAACTTGACAGTTATACTTTATGTTCAATAACTAATAAAGGTCACTGACAATTTATTCTGAACCCTCACTAAAATAATCTGGATTCAAAGCTTGCATTACTTGTGCTGTTACTCAAATGTGACTGCATTAACACGTTGATCCATGGAGAAAGTTATATGCCAGTTATCTTTTTCTACTGTCCAAAGTGCTGACTGATGCACAACAGCACTGGTCTAATTAGCACTACTGATGGCCAAGTGTGTGTGCATGCCAAATAAAATTTTCAGTTTCAGTCTTGAATTGTTGTTCATTGTTGTTCACTGGTAGTGACCCCCACTGTCAACAGTCAAAAATGCATAATATCAGTGTCACACAATGGCAAAAGCTAAAAAAAAAAAAAAACGGTATGATGATTTATCAAAGTGATGGCCTTCTAAAAGAAAAATGTTGACAGTAAGGATTGTTAATTTCCCTGGCACATTAAAATATCTAGATTTTAACCTAACACCCATAGCATTATCCTGAAACACTGACTATTTCAACAATGTTTGCCACATGATAACTTGCATTTCTTTTAACCCCATTATGTCTTCATGGCATGATACTTCTTGATAAAGGGGTCACACAGGAGATTACAGGTCTTTTTATACACAGAATATACAAGTACATCTGTGTTAAGGAAATGTCTTACTGTTATGAATAGTTGTTTAGAAATATTTACAAAGGTTTTGATTGAGGTGGGAGACCAATGTATAGTCCATCATAAAAAAGGCACAAAAGTGAATGTACTTTCTGCGACAGCTGAGGAAGTTCAAACTCCCACAGGAACTGTTGATTCAGTTCTATCATTGAGTCTATTCTCAGCCCATCCATAACAGTGTCATTTGGATCTATGTCTAATCATGACAAAAATAGGTTACATCGAATAGTTAGGTCTGCCTAAAACATCATTGGTGCTAGTTTGCCCTCCTTACAGGATGTGTATGACTCCAGAGTCATGAAAAGGGCAGGGAAGATCATCACCAACCCATCACATCCAGGAAACCATCATTTTGATCTATTACCATCAGCCAGGTGTTATAGATTAATATGCACCACAACAAGCAGATATAAGAACAGTTTTTTTCCAAAGGCCATCAAGTTCATAAACAGTTAACTCAGGTTATTCTCAGTTGGAGAATTCTTTTTCCCAAGCCTCCAAGGATTCCACAGTATTGTTTACATATTGTTAACACTTCTTTCTTTCCGAGTTTATTTCAGTATTGCTTGCACTGAGTTGCACTTTGCACCTTATATGTGTGTATACATATATATATATATATATATATATATATATAGATATATATATATAGATATATATATTGTGTATGTATATTTACTTTTTTGTCTTGTTCTTAATAGTTGTATGTATATAATTTGTGTAATTCATACTTGGACAGTCACGGACAGTCACTGGAACCGGAGACAGACTCCTTGTATGCATGCATACCTGGCCAATAAATGTGATTCTGATTATGATTAAAGATCCATATTTCACAATTCATTCTGTTGCTAATTTTGCTTTCTGTCCTTTCCTGATGTCAGTGTGTCAGTAGGTGCTATCCATTGTATATGTAGGGTCATCTTGGAAACACAAGCAACTTCTACAAGGACTTGGAAAACATAGTCAGAGTACTGCATATCATGCATTCTGATATGCAAGACTGACCGAACCATATATATGATTCCTTGGACCAGATGAATGACAAACTGGATTGTGTAGTGTCTGCTATGTAATTTCTGCTAAGGGAGGGTCAGCATCCCTGTGTTCATATAGACACTATATTGCCAGATATTAACCAACTCCCATAGTGGTACTTCTCCCACTGTTCTATCAGATGTTCACAAAAACAGACTCTCAATAAAATTTCTAGTGTGAGCTATTCCATCTTTATAATATTGCTGAGTGGGATTGTGTGGGTTTCTCATGGATATCATGAGCCAAGGTTTCAGTGCATAACCTGTATCCTCCATGTGATATCCTTGTGGTAAGTCATGAAGTCACCCCTAGAAAATCTTAGCTAAAGGTCACAGGTGTGCCATATGTGGGAGTCATGGAAACTGCCAGGGTTACCTGTGTGCACATTATAAATGATTCTGTGGGTATTACAGACCAACTGGCAATTGATTTAGTGATAGCCTTTTATGTTAATGTACCTTTTTCCTGTTCAACAGGTAGGCCTTTTATTTCTGTGTGTGTGCAGTCTATGGCCCCCAGAACCTCAGGGATATGTGCTATGGCATAGAAATGTTACATGGAAGTAGCTCTCTCCTCTGGTGCACATGGAAACCAGATATGCTTCCTTACATTTTGCACCATTGCATTGAGAAAATGAGGTACATTTTCTGAGGCTGAGTTCTGTGGCACCCATATATGCCCCTTGTGCATCTCTGAAACATGCCTGTAGCTAGTATACATAATACTATGCATGCCTTGATTTCCACTGGGATGTGTTATTCATGATTTCCACAGGACTTCAGGTGAGGGTAGCAGATGTTAGCTATCTGCTCTAGGGCATCCCAGTCCACTCTGTAGTACTTATTTTTTTTATTGCATAAAGTCCATGATAGGTTAATCATGGTCTAAACACTCCAAGCACTTTGTAATAAAGTTTTTTGAGCACTACAAATTAATGATATCAGCATCAACCCTTAACATTTTTTTCTAAGTGTCTTCATGGCTGTATTCCAAATAAAATTGGAATTGAGGGTTAAAGGAAGCATGGCATGTAGCTGCAGCTTTTATATGTTCCTGATTTGTTCCACCATATTGATTTGCTTCATTAACATGTAATTCATCTACTTATTTCTTCATTAACATATTCTACTGCTTACCCTTGTTTTGCAGCTGATGTGACATGTAGAACTCTTTAATGAATATCAAACAGCAGGCCCAACTCTGCTTATCATCCAAATGGGCTTAGCACAAAGTGTAAGTATTCTTGACTGCTGCTGTAGACATTACAATATTAATATCAAGTAGGATATTGTATGTAACATAAGAAAAGCAGAATGATGTGTAAGATTATTTGCAATTTGTGCATTCACAAATAAGACAGACAGGAAAAATATGTCTGAGGTTATTATGTTTTGGTTAATATGTTTACTATTATGATAGGAGACCAGCTGCAATTGAAGGAAGGAGAAGGAGAAAGGAACACAAGCTTTGAAAGCAATGAAGCAAGTTGTAAAATGTTGTAGACTACTTCTTTCAGCTTTTCCTGATTTGGGGTCACCACAGCAGAACAATGGTCCACAGAACGATTGGCAGTGGAGTTTTACAGTGTCAAGTTGCAAGCCCAGCACTTAACCATCTACAGTAGGCACATACACACACACACTCACAGCTAGGTGCAATTTAGAGTGTCCAATCTACTTAAAGCATGTCTTTGGGATGTGGGAGGAAACTGGAGCATCCAGAGGAAACCCATCCAACTGCAGGGAGCACATGCAGACTCTACACAGAAAGCACCTCAGCCAAGAATCAAACTCGGGAACCTCTTGCTGTGAGGTGGCAATGATAACTACTGCACCACTACAGCTAGTGAAAAAAAATATAATGGACTTGTCAAAGAAGGCTAGTTAAAACAGATATTGATTATGCAATATGCTTTAATGACATGAAAAAAACAGAATGAGGTGTGAAAATGTCTGGGCTTTTTGATCACAGAGCTGTGTAGTTGTGTAGTCAAGAAGAGGGGAGAAAAAAAGAGATAAAAAAGGAAAATGAATAGAAAGATTAACTGGTGACATTAGTAAGACAAAAGAAATGAAGCTAGAGAGTACTAAATTATGGGGAGAGCATATGATAATGAGGGAATTTTATGAAAACTGATCAATATGGACGGTAGTGTTTAAAAAAGTATAAGAACTTTTTTATAGTGGTAGAAGAAATAATAAAATATTAAAATAAAAATAAAAAGGAAATACAAATAAATAATAGAAGAGCTTCAAGTACAAACTGACAAAAAAGGAAATAGATACAAAGAAATGTGTATGACAAAAACAGAAATAAAGCTAAAAATCTATTAATTAGGAAAATATTTTACTTAAAAGGTAAGAAAGAAGTAGTATCATTTTATATAGGAAAAAAACACGAGATTAAAAGAAGGAGAAGTGGAAGTGGCATACGATGATGAGGGTGGTATAAGATAGAAGCAACATAAAATAATGGAAGTAGTACTATGACTGACAGATAAAATGTATAAAAGGAAGAACTTGAGAAACAGGAATGATACCTAAGGGCTCCAAAGCAGAACTGGAAAAGGAGATTATTATGGAAGAAATGTAGGAAGTAATAAAGAAAGGAGAAAAAGAGTCAGCACCAGTAATACACTATGTTATGAGTTTTACAAGTGAATGGAGATAGAAGAAAAATATTTCTTTGTAAAGTATTAAATGAATGGTTAAATGATGGGATAGTGCATGAAGAAGTATGTAGTAGGGTAATAAAATTTATAAGGAAAAAAGATGAATGGAAAGACATACAAAATGAAAAAAACAAAACCATTAGAAAATACCGATTACAAAATATTTTTGAGAACAATACAAAAAAGATTCATAAAATGTTGAGTGAAGTAATATGAAATAGTATATCTGGTGTAAAAGAGAGGGAAGTAAAGGAAATGCTAATAATTGTAAAGAAAATAATAGGTAATATTTTGACAGCAAAATTAAGGTAAGATTGGTTACCTATTATTTAGAAAAGGCATTTTGTGACATAAGCTATGAGATTAAATGGGAAGTTATGGAAGCATATGGAATAATTAAAAAAAACACTGTGGAAACTATAAATATTTGTTATTAAAATTCATGGGTGAAAATAACAGTAAATGGATGGATGGGAGAAGAGGGCATGGTAAAATGGGGAAGTAACAGAGGTGTTCCTTAAATATGAGTAATTTTGCTCTAATAATGAAAGCAGTTATTTAAACTTTAACGTCAGAAGCAGATGTATGTTGCAAGATAAGAAAGGAAAGTGAGATGCTGGTATTTCTGTCTTATGCAGCTGATTTGGTGTTTATAACAAAAAATACAGGTTGGACGAATGAAGATGTTATAATTGAAATATTATAAAAAAAGCAGGTTCAGACTAAATGAAGGAACATGTGGGGGGGGCTGAGAAATAAAGTATATGAGTGGAATTAATTAAAAAGGAAGGAAATTCATAAATTAGGAGTTAAGATTGGGGAATATGAAAACATGATGAATCAGTGGAAAGTGAGACTGGAAGAAATAAAAAGTACTGCATGGTGGAAATGTTTAAATGTATGTACATTTTGGGTAACCTTGCTTGTGTTGGGGGGGGTTGTATGTTTCCAGCAACAACAATAACAAAATGGAAAATAATTGCTAGACCTATTTTTCAATTTTATATAAGGTTGAAGATTGAATCCCATTAAAACTGGAATAATATATAATAAAAAAGAATACAGGGGTTAGGTTTGAAAAATTTTATTTTAGGCAATTAATAATGAGAAAATGAGAGAAAATAACATGGATGGAAATTTGTTAAATGAGAAGTATGAACAGATATGAAAACAAGTAAAAAGGAAAAGAAGGAAATGATAGAAGGAAAGGAATATGTAAATAATGAAAAGTTATGAAAATTAAAACCTGATGAATGGAGTAAGAAAGGTAATGAGTGATAGGAAATGAAAAAATATTTACCATTTTTTAATGTCTATACATGGAATAATTTATCAGGTGATGATAGAAATGTGATATAGCAGGAAAGGAAAAGATCTAAAGATTTCTATGAAGCCGGAGACTTTTTGTAGAGAATATTAATAAAGTTACCTGTTAAGTGAAATATGAAATAGAAAGTAATGGAAGAAAGTTTGTGTTATGATTACAAGGTAGAGGATCCACAAAAGAATCTGTTTGTTTGGAATGCAACACAAATAAGTCCTTTTGTGAAAAGTTTAAAAATGTGCATAGTTGAGAAGGCTTGTAGGCAATGAATATAAAAATGATATTGTGTGATAAATATGAAAAAGGAAGTATGACATAGATAAATAGGATACAATATCATTTATTATAATCTGTGAATTCTGGAAAAGAAGATATGAAGGACTTTTATATAACAAAAACGGGATGAAGATGTTCTGGCAGAAATAAGAAAAATTGTTCTGGGAAAAGCATTGGGAAGGATAGATGAAAATTAAAGAAACTGGAATGAAGGAAGTCTGTACTAAAATCATATTGTATTACTGATGAAGAAACAGTAAAAAAATGCAAATTTGGATGTAGATGGGTTTGCAAAAATATATGTAAATAAGGATGTGTGTATATATACATATATATATATATATATATATATATATATATATATATATATATATATATATATATATGAGTACCTATCAGTTCCGACAGGTCAAAACATCATCGACGCAAATCGACACTTCGACGCCAGGTGATCTTCCCCTCACAGGACCCATGGTAGCACTCGTTTCACTATTAAGAAGGTAAGGACAACGCTGTCAGGGTAAATTTTAAAGAATGACGTAAACCTTACGTGTTATAACAGAGAAACGAAAGCAACATGGGTCCTGTGAGGGGAAGATCGCCACCTGAAACGTCGGTGTAATGAAGTGGCGATGATTTGGCGTAGAAGATGTGAGTGTCGATGTTTTGACCTGTCGTGAACTGATATATATATATATATATATATATATATATATCTATATATACTTTATGGTTTCACTTCATATACTCGAAATGCTGAAATCTCGAATTTCAGCATTTCGTGTCCATGAAGCCAAAACTTTAGAATAGCAAAACTGCATAAGCGTGAATGCGAATATGTCAAATCCACGCTTATGCATTGATGCTACGTTATGGGAAGTGTTTGTTTGGGATGTTTGTGTTCAAACTTTAAGGTGAGTGAGTGTATGTGAGCGTTTTTGTAACTTATGTGTATGTGTGTGTGCTTGTGCAAGGGATTGTAGAATGTGTGTGTGTGAGGTTTTTTTTCCTCTGTGCAATCTTGGAGTTAGTATATATAAGTAGGGGTGCATGGGGGGGCACAGCCCCCACATGGGGGGGTGCAGGAGGGTCTTTCCCCCTGTTTTTGTTTAGTGTAGGTATGAGTATGTGTGGTGTTTTGTTGTGTCTATGCTTTTTGTGATGTAGGTGTTATGGTTTGTGTGTGGTGTAGAGTATGCTGTGCATCCAGGTTTGTGATTCCGGCTTTGTGGGGCTTTGGTGTTGTGATGGTTTCAGCTTTATGGACTTGAAATGCTGAAATTCAGAATTTCAGCATTTCAAGTATATGAAGTGAAACCATATATATAAATATATACATATATATATATATATATATATATATATATATATATATATATATATATATATATATGTGTGTGAGTGTGTGTGTGTGTATATATATATATATATATATGTATATATATAGATATATTTATATATATATATATATATATATATATATATATATATATATATATATATATATATATATGTGTGTGTGTGTGTGTGTGTGTATATATATATATATATGTGTGTGTGTGTGTGTGTGTGTGTGTGTGTGTGTGTATATATATATATATATATATGTATATATACATATATATATATATACTGCACGAACTTGAAAGTAAAACTTAGGAACACAGAATACAACGACCACTGTGAACAGACTAGAGGCTTAGAGTCAAAAGTATCTCTTACGCTTCGGTCCACCTTTATTAACTGTGAACTTCATCAGAAAGTACATATCTCATACTGAATACAATTTAAATAGTACCAATGTGTGTGCACGTGATTTTCTTGAACCAATCAAGAGTAAAAAATGATTAAAAGTCACAGTAAAAAATACTAAACGTATATGAATCATTTACATTTTTTAAAAATGTTTAAACAACCATAATTATCAAAAACTTCTATAGTTTATATGTTTAAAAAACTAATACTGTGCTTATTTGGGTCTTTGTGCTTTTAAAAAACACTTTATATTCACTGCTTCATTTAACCCAGGATATTTGTCTGCATTAAGCAGAATTTGCCAAATAGCTTCCTTACATTCCAGTCTAACTTTGTAGTTACCACAAAAACCTACTTCCTGGACTTTTTCTAATACAGAAAATGTAAACTTTTTGAAATCAGGGCAAACTATAGCATGCTTTGCTAACGCATTAGTAGAATCCTTATTTTTAATAGCAGACACATGTTCATAAATTCGTTTGTTCAGAGTACGAATAGTTTTACCAATATAAAACTGTTCACAAGAATTACAAAGGGCAACGTAAACCACATTTTTGGTCTTACAAGTGTAATGCCCCTTAATGTAAAAATCTTTTCTTAAATGTTTAAAGAACACTGAACTAGTACCTGAAATGTGTCTGCATTGTTTACAATTTTGACAAGGAAAAGTACCATCAGTAAGTGTGTTTAAAACCTCACTTGGTGCTTTCTCCAGAATCATTTTCAAATTCTTTGTTTTTCTATATGTAAATAAAGGCTCATTACCTAATGTTAAACTCAGATCTTTGTTTCCTAAAATTACCTTCCAGTTCTCAGTGATGATGTTTCGAATAAAAGACATTTCATTTGTTATAGGAATAGGAAAGGCTAGCTTGTACTTAAAATCTACTTTAACCATATTAACTACCCTATTGTCATTGTGAAGTTTGTGTAATATAGGAATAGCCTTATTACATCTCAAAGAACAAACCTCTTTTATAATAATGTTGAGCCATGATTCTTTGTATCCTCTGTCTAAAAAGAAACATTTTAATTTGTTTGTTTCTCTTAAAAAAATCAATTCACTAGTAGTTAACCGACTCAACCTAATGAACTGCCCCTTTACTACCCCACGTTTCATAAAGTTGGGGTGTAAACTGTCAAAATGTAAATATTGGTTAGTAAAATCTGACTTCCTAAAAATATTACTTTCAAATTGACCACTGTCAACTTTGTAACTTAAATGTAAGTCCAGGAAGTCTAAATCTTTACCAAAACCACTCAAAGTAAATTTCAAAAAGCTTGTCGTGTGGTTTAAATATTCTACAAAGATGTTAAAACTACTGTAGTCTCCCTTCCATAAAATAAATAGATCGTCTATGTAACTTCTATAGAAAAGGAGATGACTGGACTGTGGATGTGTTTCTAAAAACAATACCTCCCACATAGCCATCACCAAATTTGCAAAACTTGGTGCGACTCGTGACCCCATTGCTATACCTGTTGTTTGCTTGTAATGGATACCTTCAAAATTAAAATAATTGTTATCTAAAACTAATTCCATCAAGCAGCAAACTGTGTTAACCTTGTCGTTGCTCAAAACAGTGTGTGTTGACAAATACTGCCTCAATAAATCAACTCCTTCTTCTTGGTCAATACAAGTGTACAAAGACACCACGTCCAAAGATGCAAAATAAAAAGGAACTCCTTCAGTGTTGACTGTACTTAGAAGTTCCAAAAGATGCCAGGAGTCTTTTAAATAGAATTTTGTTTCCTGTACTATTGGGTTCAACACTTTGTCTAACCAAATAGATATTGTCTCAGTTTTAGAATAACTGGCTGAAATTATAGGCCTAAAAGGTAACTTGTCTGTTCTTTTGTGAAGCTTCGGTATGCCGAATAAACTGGCTAATCTAGGATACTCAATAAACAAAAATTCATATTCTGAATAAGTGATGTTCCCCTGACTAAATAAGTCAAATAATGTAACATCAATTTTACGAAAGCTTTCTTCAATTTCTTTACTGGTTACAATCAAATAGCTAGCTTCATCCTCTAAAAGGTCTGTCATAGCTTGAACATAGTCAGTAACTTTCATGACAACTAAGGTACCTCCTTTGTCACTTTTCATAACTCTTAGATGCCTATTTTTAGTCAAAAAATCTAAGGCCTCTAATTCAGAAGTAGTTAAGTTAGAAATTGTATTTTTGTTAGTATCCATTTTTCTAAAATCTTCTTCACAAATCTTACCAAACACATTAATGGTAGAATTAAGCAACGGGTTAAACGTACTGTTTTTGTTACATCCACTGTCACAAGTAACTTTATTAACCATGTTATCAAAAATAAATTTTAAATTTAATTTTCTCAGGTACAACCTGAAATCAATTATCAATTTAGGTATGCTAACATGGTTAGTTGGAATGAACGAAAGTCCTTTCTTTAATAGTGAAAGAACCTCACATGGCAAAGTCTCTTCTGTTAAATTACAGACTCTGATCTCGTAGTTTAATTCTTTCTCTTGTTCTTCCCTTTGGTCTTGCTTCTGGTCTGTATCTTGCCTGACCACCTCGGTGTTCTTTTGTTTCCATTTTTGTCCACTAAAAAAGGACCATTCTTATTTTTTGTAGCTACAACCTGTGAATAAGAAGTGCTAGCTGAAGTGCTAGCTGAGACTGTAGAATCTCTCCTAATGTTATTGTCATTGTCGTCACTAAACACTACCGTTGTTGGAATAGATTCAACAACCGACGTGTTAACATTACTGTTGTGACATGTTTGATTCTCAGTCTCTTGTGGCCGTTTATCAGGTGTGTTTATTGTATTACCTGAAACAACCATTTTGTTTTTTACTTTAGTAGTTTTCAAAGGATAAGCTAAATTGTTTTTATAAGCCATTTGGTCCCTATTTAATTTATTTCGTTTTCTTTCTACTATGGAAACTCTATACCTATCGATTTTAGCATTGATGCTGGAATATAATGTAGTGTTGTCCTTAAATAATTTAGACACCCGTATTTTATTGTCCAAAACGTTAGCTTTCTCTTTCAATGTTAAAAGTTCAATCCTATAATGTTGAATTAAAGCAGTCATGAAAGCTATACCAGTGTCATTGAATAACTTCACCAAGGTAGTGTAAAGTGAGTCTCCATAAGAAACAAAGTTCGGAAATTTGAATGTCCTTAATCCAAAGGGAACACAATTCAACTTGATGTTTTCCTCTAAGTAAAACACTTCTAGTTGAAGTGAAACACATCGCAAACAGAGCTTCTCTAGTTCGCG